>NW_022196906.1:107167057-107171104 GCF_008632895.1 Mastomys coucha | reverse complement strand
TCTCTCTCTCTCTCTCTCTCTCTCTCTCTCTCTCTCAGCAAGCCATGGAGTAAGTCATTCTTCTGGCAAACAGAAGATGGAATGAGCTCAACCACAGGGTCTGGCAGATGGCAGTGACCTTGTGGGCTACTGATCTTTCTGAGTCTCACCTCAGATGCGTTTAGGAGCTCAGGTGGGCTGCCTGAGTGCAGTATTCCAAAGGGAACGTTTCTATGGCAAGACAGGGTGGGAGCCAGCATGAATTTGTGAGTGTGAGATCAAGAATGAAGTTGAAAGACACCATAGAGCACGGTTACAAATTTGGTTATTTTAGGATACAGCAAGTATTATTTAAAGGCACAGCAAGCTATGACCACTTGACACCTAAAGGGACAGAATGGAAAATAAAATTCTGTATTAGCTGAAGTGTTATCTGTCATTAGGTCTTGAGTGCAGTCATGTGCATGTGTGTGTGTGCATGCTTACATGTTCCTCTGTGTGCCTCTGTGTGTGTGTATGTGTGTGCACATGCTTATGTGTACCTCCCTCTGTGTGTGTGCATGTTTGTGTGTGTGTGTAATCCCTCTCTCTCTCTCTCTCTCTCTCTCTCTCTCTCTCTCTGTATATGCTTGTGTGTGCTGTGTGTATGTGGTGTGCATGCTTGTGTGTGCCTCTCTTTCTGTGTGTGCACATGCATGTATGTGCCTCTTTTTCTGTGTGTATGTGTGTGAATGCTTGCGTGTACCCCTTCTCTCCATATATGTACATGCTTGGGTCTGTCCCCTTCCCCCCCTCTCTCTGGGCATGTGTGTGTGTGTGTGTGTGTGTGTGCTTGATGGACACCACCACTCAGCTGTTTTGCAGGTGCAGAGGATCATGTTTACAGAGCAACTAAGTACCTATCATCTCAATCTCTTAATTTCAGTCTTTTATTTAAAACACGCTCTCATCTGCACTTTGGAATCTCTAGAACTAGTCACCCCTAAGCTTCCTCTATGCCTCTGCCTACCTAGGAAACAGAACTCACTGTATTTTATGGGACCTGCCTCAGTTGCTATACTAGTAGGCAGCATGTTTGAAGAGTCAATAAAGATATTCAGTACGTGTTTGTTTTTTCTGTCCCTTATTGGTCTGGCCACCTTTCAAACACTGTGGTCATTTGGGCTGCTAAACATGCATGTATATACTGACATCCATGTGCAAGCACATTCAACAGTAGATGAACATTATTGTGTGGGCATATAAATGTATATGCATAGGCACTCAGGTGCACATGCCCATTCTGATCTTGCTTGTGATTTCCCATGTTTAAAAAACACCTTGCAAAATACTATGGAAGTAAGATATTTAGGGGCCATCAAACTTATCTGTTAAATGTAATTGTGAAAACTTATAGAATATGTGATATCCAGTCATATGAGATTTTCAGTTGGTACTAATAAATGAATTGAAGAAAAAATCCTAGAAATGATGAAATGAACTTTTTTTTGCATGCAATTTTAACCAAAAGGAAACACAATTTTCTATGGAATTTTAAGCAAAAGAGTAGACAAATCAGCAAAAAGAAATGTTATAAAATGTTCCCGAATGACAGCTGTCTCAGCGTTTCTATTGCTGTGAGGCACACACCATTCCCAAATACAGCTTGGGGATGAAAGTGTTTATTTTAACTTAGAGTTCACACTCCATCACCAAAGGAAGTCAGGGCAGGAACTCAAAGCAGGAACCTGGAGGCAGGAAGTGATGCAGAGACCACAGACAATGCTGCTAACTGGCTTTCTCCCCAAGGCTTGCTCAGTCTGCTGTTGTATCATAGCCAGGACCACCTTTGCAGTGGCTCCACCCACAGTGGGCTGGGCCCTCTCACATCAATCACCAGTCTAGAAAATGCTTGGCAGGCTTAGTCTCTGGCCAGTTGAGTGGGGGCATTTTCTCATTTGATGTTCCCTCTTCCAAAATGACTTTAGCTTGTGTTAAGTGGATGGAAAAATAGCCAGTAGAAGAGCCTACAGCTGACTTATTCAGTAATGTATAACATTTTTAAAAAGGAGAAAACAAGGAGAAAAAAGGAGAAAAGTAAAGTTAGTCTTAAGAAATATTACTTTAAATACAACCTAGATATAAGAATGACAACAGACCAGTAATAGAATTTGATGGATTGCATTTAATGGTGATATCCAAGGAAGAAATGCCCCAAAACATAGACAGGAATCAACACATCTGAGAGCAGTAAAGAACACGGTAGAGCCTCTCTCTCTCTCTCTCTCTCTCTCTCTCCCTCCCTCCCTCCCCCGCTGTGTGTGTGTGTGTGAGTGTGTGTGTAGGTTTGTGCTTGTGCATGCTGTGCCCTGAGAGATCAGAAGAGAGCATCCTATCTCCTGGAGCTGTGTTGTAGGTGATTGCAAGCCAACAGATGTAGGTGGTAGAAACTGAACTTCCATCCTCTGGGAGGGCAGCAGGTGCTCTAAACTGCTGAGGTGTCTCTTCAGCCCGCCTCTCTCTTTAAAGAATTGAGACCAATACAGAAGACGAAATTCTTGTAAAGGCAATTAGAGAGATAAAGAGAATTAACAAAATAAATTACCAGTAATGACTAAGATGTAGTCAGTTCAATCTGGTTACACCTATCAATCAGATAAAGCAGCCTTCTAAATGAATACGTGCTAATGCAGATTATATAAGTGAAAAACAGATATTTTAAAAAATGAGCCATTGTTAAAACAATTAATTATGGGGGAAAAAGAAAAAAATAACAGCATAGAACTTAAGACATCACAAAAGACATATTTAAATTTAGCTCTTAGAAAGATGCCAATCTCCAAGCATTTCAAGAATGGATTCTTGACAAACATTACAGAGCACAAACTCTCCAGTCACTCGAGATAAAGCAGGCATGGTGGTGCTCACCTGTGATTCCAACACTCAGAGGTAGAGGCAGGAAGATTAGAAGGTCACGGTCACCCTCTGCTACACATGAACAACAGTACCTGATGTAACCACACTAGGTCTGACCAACACTCAAGTATTACTGGAAATGCAAACTCTAAAGTCATTTTCACCAGGGGTTGAGGATGGGCACGCTCCCTGCTGTGCTGCAGGTGATCTGCAGATGGTGAAGATGCACTTCAAATCCAAGAGGTGGAGCAGAGACATTCATTTGTGTCCTTGTGAAGCTGACTAGGAATAAAAGAAAAAGCCCTCAGCAAAATTAAGGTTCCCCATAGCCTTTAGGTGGGCATAGCTCTAAAGCAGACAGACGTTGTTAAGGTGAGGAGTTAAATGGTTGGCACAC
Organism: Mastomys coucha; assembly: GCF_008632895.1. NCBI lineage: Eukaryota > Metazoa > Chordata > Mammalia > Rodentia > Muridae > Mastomys > Mastomys coucha. The sequence continues at coordinate 107,167,833 of NW_022196906.1, read as the reverse complement.
GCAGTGTAAGTGTGTGCTCATGTTGGTTTTCAGGCAGGGGCACTTGGCAATCATGATGGGAGTCTTAAGGAAGAAGTTGAAGAAAATAGAGGAAAATCATTAAATAAACTAAAAGGAAAAACTAGAAAAATATTCTTAAACTGAGGAGGCATGTGTTTGAAATGAAAGTTTACAAAGATCGATAACCAACCAGTAAATGAATATTCTGTTCTCTTAAAATGTATTTTCATGAGTGTTTTGCATGCATGTATGTCTACAAACCATGGGTGTGCCTGGTACCTGAAGAGGCCAGTAAAAGGTATTAGATCCCCTGGAACTGTAGTTACAGATGGTTGTGAGCTGTCCTGTGTGCGTGTGTGTGTGTATATACGAGTGTACGTGTGTGGTGTGTGTGTACGTGTGTGTGGTATATGTATACGTGTGTGTACATGTGTGTGTACATGTGTGTAGCTGTGTGTGTACATGTATGTGTGTACGTGTGTATACGTGTGTGTATGTGCGTGTGCGTGTATGTCTCTGTGTACATGTGTGTGCGTGTGTGTGTGCGCATGTGTGCTGGTAATGAAACCTCTGCAAGAGCGCCAATCTTTTAACCATTGAGCCATCTCTCCAGTCGTAAATAAATATTATCAAAGAAAACAGGCAGTCTGCACTGTTCTATGACATCTGTCCTTCATCCCATTGGTGAAAAGGGCATGAGTTGTCCGTACTGTGCTATGACATCTGTCCTTCATCCCATTGGTGAAAAGGACATGAGTTGTCTGCACTGTTCTATG
>NW_022196906.1:107162629-107166253 GCF_008632895.1 Mastomys coucha | reverse complement strand
CATGAGTTGTCTGCACTGTGCTATGACATCTGTCCTTCATCCCATTGGTGAAAAGGGCATGAGTTGTCAGGAGACAGAAGCAGGAACATCTGGCTGCTTAAGCAGCATTGGCTGTTGGCAAAATTGACTGGCGAGTGAGAAATAATTAAGTCAAGACGGTACAGAGCAGATTCGATACAGGCTCTGGGCAGAAGTATTCATGTTAAAAATACAAAGCAACACTCCTCTATGGCTTCCTAATTGCTGTGATCATTCTGCCTGTCAGTATCCGATGCCAATGTTTATAAATTAACAGGGTGGCATTTGTGCCACTTGGCGAAGTGTGCGTGACATCCTGACAAGCACACATAAGTGTTCTGTTTCTCTGTCTATTATCTAGCCTGACACTCACCATCTATCTTTCTAATCATATTTGTATCTTCCTATACCAAGAAAGCATGCTATAGGGAGCCAGGAGAGAAGACTCTCTCTCTCTCTCTCTCTCTCTCTCTCTCTCTCTCTCTCTCTCTCATATTTGTTAAAGTACACATACAAAGATATTTCCACCTTATGAATCTCTAAGTATATACTTTTATAAAATTTTTACACTGAAATATTTAATACCACAATAAAATTAATAAACTATGACTTGTAAAAATTGAGGTGACTGTTCTCTTAAAAATTATCTATTTCTGTGAGTGTTTTGCCTGCATTGCATGCATGTCTGTGAACTGTGAGAGGGCCTGATATCCAAGGAGGCCGATAAAAGACGTCATATTCCCTAGAACTGAAATTACAGTTAGTTGTGAGCTGTCCTGTGTGTATGTGTGTGTGTATGTGTGTGTGTGTGTGTATGTATGTGTATGTGTGTGTGTGCGCGCATGCGTATGTGCTGGTACAAAGTGAGGTAGTGCTGTCTCTCATATGGGGTAGACCCTCAAATCTCAGTGACTCAGCTCAATGAAGTTTCTGTCATCCTTTTGTCTCAGTGTGATGTAGCCACCCCAAAAGGAGCATGTGTTCTCTGCAGTTGCCAGAGCAAGGGAAGAAAGCAAACCAAAGGGTCACTTTGGATTTTTCTAAGGGATTGTATCATACTTTTACTCAGGTTCATTTGGAGCAAATCTCAACTGCAGGGGGAAAGCAGAAGATGGAGACACCATGAAGGCTTTGTTAGCATCTACACTGTCTGCTTTAGCTAGTGTATGAGGGCCAGCCAGGACTCTGGGATGGCCCAGCTGCACTATGACTGCCTGAAAATTATCTGAGCAATTTGCTCTGTTGCCTTGGCAACAACTCTCTCACCTGGGAGTTGGTTGGAGAATCTTGAAGTTGCCTTTCCATTTTCCGTTGCCTGTCTGTATAGTATCGTTGTTGTCATGTTATCATGACCCTCCCCATCATCATCATCATCATCATCATCATCATCATCATCACCATCATCATCATCATCACCATCATCATCATCACCATTGCCAACAATATCATCATCATCTATCATGATCATCATCTTTACCAGCACCACACTTGAAATAGATCTGAGTCAGAGAATCAAAAAATTCTCTCAGATCTTTCTTCACAGTGAGTAGAAATCAGTATGTTGGAAGAGAGCATGTGAGAGGTCTGATGGCCAGTGCTAACAATATTTGGACCAGGCAGGATGAACTTCGGTGCTCTTCAGACATTCTTTGCTATCTCCCTCTTCCTTACCTTTTCCTCCTCGCTCTCTGAGGCTGGTTTGCACATGACGTCATGTCTGAATCACTTAAGAACCCATAACTGCATGTACCTGGCATGGTGCACCACACAGTGAGTGGCTTGGCTTGCCTGGAAGGCTGCTGTAGCCCTCTAAGCTACCCATCTTTTTGCTTTCTTTCTCTGTTGTTTTGGCCACAAGAGTCATCAGTCAAATGGTTGCTTCACTGAGAACAGAGTGGGACAATTAGATGCATATTGTGGCCCCCTTTGAGTCAAGCTCATCTTCCATTCATATTTATGCTTTTTTGTGTCTTTCTACATTGATTTGTATTTCAGTATATTAAAAGACACTTTTAAGTTACTTTAAACTTACTATAAGCTGCTTTAAGTTTACTATAAATGAGTCCATATCAGGGAATCAGCCAGCCCAGGGACATTTAGGGGAAGCTATAGTGGAGGACTCTTGAAACGGGAAGTCTGAGTTCATACACTTAAGCCAGACATTATAGTTCGGCATCAATTTTCTGGGTGCTCTTGTGAGCGTGTTTTATTAAAGAGTGGCTTGGAAGGTCGGATGTTTATGGAAAGCCAAGTGAAATGTGGCAGTCAGTTTAATAAGGAATCAGAAGGAAATCAGAACCTTTCAGGTGTCAAAAGGAGTTTTGCATTTCTCTATTCTAGAGGGAATTTAAGAATCTCATTTACGTATTGCTTTTCTAATAGGTGGGGTCCTGAAGCACTCTGACCAGACTTTTAATATTTCTGTGAGGCTAGCATTCATGAATAAAAACGGAAAGATTCTCCCATTTTTCAGGACACAGCATGTTAGAGATAGAGCTGTATCAGAGCATAGATGATGACCTGGTTTCCATGGCGATCTGTTCATTATCTCATTCTTTTCTAAGTTTCCCAGCTTAATTCCTTATCCTTTGCTGAGCCTCCTCCTCATTCAACACTTACCAGATCTGTTTCTGTGGCTATTTAGGCAGTATAGCAGCCTTCACAGCATCTCACTGAATGAAATGAAAACACACACACACACACACACACACACACACACACACGAACATACATACACACATACTCACATACACAGAAGCACACACACAGAGGAACATGCACATAGGCACACACACATATAGACACATACATGCACACACACAGACACATATACACAAACATGCACATGCACATACACATGCAGACATACATGAACACACACACATAGACACATAAACACAAACACACACACGCACACATACATGGGTGCATACAGACACACACACACATATTCCTACACAGACTCACATGGATACATACGCAAGCATGTTCACACTCATGTGCACATACATGCTCACACATACACACACACTCACATACACAGAAACATACACATGGAGGAACACACACACAGAGACACAGAGACACAGAGACACAGGGGCATGCATGCACACACTGCACACACTTGTATATATACACACACACACTCACACACAAATATACACATGCTGACACACATAAACATACACACACACTCTGACAGAATGTGCATGGCAAATAATTTTAGCAGAATTTCAGGAATGAAGGGATGCAGAGTTGGAATGTGTTTCTGTATATACAGTGTGTCCCCTAGCACCTTACACAGAGATGTGCCCTGCCTGGTGCACAGAGTCCCCATGCTAGCTTGCTGTATCTAGGCTCTCTTGACTTTGTGTGCTATTTGACCATGTGTGACAGGTTATTAATCACACATGGCCAAAATAGCGCACAAAGAAAAGAGTTCTTTTGTTTCTTTATCTCAGGGTGGGTGCTTTGCCAAACTCCTGGTCTAATTTCTAATTTCTGGCCCCTTTTCTAATTTCTTGTTTAAGACTGGTCTTTGTTGTTGTTCATCCTAAGGGGCTACAAACCCCTAAGCTCCATTGGTCTTTTCTCTAATTCCTTCAC
>NW_022196906.1:107154674-107161692 GCF_008632895.1 Mastomys coucha | reverse complement strand
TTTCAGCACAGTGAGGTAGATGAGGTGTCTCAGGTGGCTGGGGTAATGAGGGTGAGAATGATTAGACAGGAAAAGCATGCTTCCCCCACCCACATCAGCACCTCTCAGCTTAAGTCTCATTTCCCAGCAGAACTTGTTGTCACAATTGTTACTTTGTTTTCCCGATGGGATGGAGTAATATTTAAGGTTTAGAAAATGTTATGGCTGGGGCTGGAGAGATGGCTCAGCAGTTAAGAGCACTGATTGCTCTACTGGAGGCCCTGAGTTCAAATCCCAACAACCACATGGTGGCTCACAACCATCTGTAATGAGGTCTGATGTCTCTTCCGGTGTGTAGTGTACTTACATATAATAAATAAATAAATCTTTGGTCTGGAGTGAGAGCTGAAGAGATGGCTCAGTGGTTAAGAGCACTGACTGCTCTTCTGGAGGGCCTGAGTTCAAATCCCAGCAAGCTCACAACCATATGTAATGAGATCAGATGCCCTCTTCTGGGGTGTCTGAAGACAGCCTCAGTGTACTTACATATAATAAATAAATAAATCTCTTTAAAAAAAAAGAAAAGAAAGCATTATGGGTAGAGAGTACTGAGAATACCGATCTCTGCATGAGTTTCATGTATGCACAGATGGCATCTGCATGAAGTTCATGTATGCATAGATGGCATGCTTGCATGAAGTTCATGTATGCACAGATGGCATGTTTGTGGTGCTTTTATACACTCTGTTCCAGAATGAAGTAATTGCATGTCTTCTGTGAAGCATGACAGTGAGACACAGGAGTCTGCTCTCTCCTACAAGTGTTGTTTCAGCCAGTAACGGTCTGGACACTCCCTGTGCCCACTGTTCCACTTATGGTAATGGGCCAACAGACACTGCATTGACTCTGTGCTCCTTTTAGTCGGAGGGCATAAGATTGTTTTGACTTTATTAGTCATGGTGATGGTTGGTTTCAAACTGAGCATAATCTAGAATTACCTAAGAGTCTCAGTGAGGGGTGGTATATATCGGGTTGGCCTGTGAGCATCTCTCTGGGGAATTGCCTTAAGAAAGTTACTTGATGTGGGAAGACTCAGCCAACTCTGGGCAGCACCATCCCTTAGGCAGGGCTCCTGAACTACGTAAGAATGTATTGTGGTGAATTTGACTCAACTCTCAATTCTGTTGCTATGACAGCAGTCACAGGCAGTCTGGAAAGGAATGGGTGTGTCTACCTTCTAACAAAACTTTATAAGGCAGACAGTGAATTAGATTTGACCTTCATGCTGTAGTGTGTTGAATCTGGGACCAAGTTCAAACTAAGGAGTGAGATGCAAGGCCGAATAATAAGGGCAGTCAAGGTTTTGACAAGATGAAGAAGTCCAATATCAGTGAAATATGATCATTAACTCATAGCCAATGGCATGCTTGTGCCTCTTCTAGGTTTTCCATACATCATACATTCCATCTTCATAATAAAAACAATGGCACACATAAATAGTTTCTTGGTGTCACTGAGGTTCTATAATATTTCCAAAGTCATGAAGCTAGTGAGTAGCAGGGATGGATGTTTAGACTAATTATCTTATATGAAGTGTCTGGCTAGAGAGACATGGCCATGGGAAACCCAAGGATGGAGTTGCCATGCCTGAGTAGATTTCTGTCCTTCAGAACACACCATACTTGGAAAGCCCAGCCGGGTGGAGAGGCTGAAAGGTTGACTGGCCCCAGCTCCAATCTCTATCTTGGTGGAGCTGAAGAAAGGGCAGAGAGCACAGGAGATCTCTAGAACGCTAAGAGAACGGATATAACTACAGTGTAAAAAAATGCAAAATAAACACCCTTGAACTCACCATTCCACTTAGAACAAATAATTATTAAGACCATACAATTCCTCTCTGAGCTTTCTGTGCTTCTACTCCACTCCCTTGCCCCTAAAAACCGAGTTATTTCCACATTTAGTTAATATTTCCCTTGGTTTCCGTTATAGTTCTAAAAATATTCACTCTAAACAGGATGGCATTTCAATTTTAGCTTTGCCTGTTTTTACCTTTGTGTGTGTGTGTGTGTATGTGTGTGTGTGTGTGTGTATTTATGTATATATGTGTGTATTATGTGTGTAAATACTTGGACTGCTTTAGTGAATTTTGTTCTTCAGGCTTGATTCCATCACTTGTTTTATTTTTTTTAAATTATGTGTATAATTGTATATCGGTGTGGTACAGATGTGTATAGTGCCTACAGAGGCCAGAAGCTGGAGTTATAGGCAGTTGTGAGCTGGCAGCAGTCATGGAAGGTCTAGAAAAGGTTAGACATTGCTATGTTCCCATAAGATTTTATTTATACAATGGACTATGGCTTATGCCACAGCTTACTAATTCTGGAAGACAGGAACATCTTCTACTTTTTTTGCTTCTCTGGCTTAATGGCTAGATAGATTTACTTTAAATTTAAACTCCTATGGATTCTCCATGTTATGCATCTCTATGTGTGCTTTATGTTATGAAGTATAATGAGAATTTCTGTAGGACACATGTTTGCCAGTCTTATCTGAACTGTGAGCACATTTAATACAAGGGAATGTCAAGTTGCTTTTCGATGTAGTTTACCAGGTCTTGTGTTGACTAATACCTGCAACAACTGAGCATGAGAGGGGCTCTGTATCCTTCTTAACATTTCATATGCACACCAGGCAGTGGTGGCACACACCTTTAATCCCAGCACTTGGGAGGCAGAGGCAGGTGGATTTCTGAGTTCGAGGCCAGTCTGGTCTACCGAGTGAGTTCCAGGACAGCCAGAGCTATACAGAGAAACTGTCTCGAAAAACAAACAAACAAACAAACAAAAATTTCATATGCACTAATCTTATATATATTGGTTTTAATGTGCATTCCTTATTATACTTGAAGGGCAGTGTGTACATGTGTGAATGTGTGGATGCAGGTAACTATGCAGCTGTATGCACTTGTGCATGTATATGAATGTGCACAGGTATAGCTCAAGGATGTGCCTGGCTTCATTTCTTCAGTGTGTCACTGTGCTTTGATTTTTACATTGGTGCTGGGAATTGAACTTATGTCCTCATGCTTGCATGATTGAGATGTCTCCCAAGCTCCCTATATTTGAATGTTTTTCAGGATTTAGTATTTCCTTCAGATGCTTCCTACTTACTAAGAACAAACATCTACCAGACGTTAGCATGATTGATGAGGAACATGCCTTAATTACTTCCCTCAGGCTGGCAGAGTTGGCAAATGAGCCTGCAATACAAGCACAGAAAAGTCCCCTCTGGATCTAGATGGGCAAGTTTGTGCCTCCACATCAATCAAAATGCCACTCACTTTCTTGGTTCTTGGAGGCTGAGTGCTGTAGGCTTATGCATATTCTATTTCATATGGTTTGATCGGCTCTTGTCTCCTTCAGAACTCATGTTGAAATGTCATCTCCAATGCACCAGAGGTGGGAAGAGGGGCCAGATGGGAGATGTTGTGACAGGTCTGGCCTTAAGAATAGAATGATGCTGCTCTACTAAGGGCTTCTGGGAGTTGGTTGGATCTTGCCTTCTTCTGCCATATGAGGAATAGCTTTCATCCTCTCTTCATAGTTATGGTGGTCAAGGCACCTTCTTGGAAGCAGAGCCTGGTCCCTTATCAGGTGCCAAACTTGTCAGAATCATGATCTTGTAACTTCTCAATGTCTAGGGCTATGAGAAACAAGTATCTGTGATTTATAAGTTATATATTCTACTATACCAGCAAAAAATGCACTGTCAATATTCCTATTGATAGGTAGTAGAAGGAATCTGGGAAAAGTTATTTAATGTTTAAACATCAGTTCCTTTGATAATAGGATGGATACAATGGTATCTCCTTGTGTTAGGTATTAGCTCTTATTTTATAAGGGCAGAGGAGCTGAAAAGCCCATTTTCCAAGCCCCTGGTACATGAGTTCTTGTTAGGTTTTGTGAGTGAGACCCTCATGCAGACTGAAAAGTGGAGAAGCCGAACCATTTGTTGTTCTCTGGTTGTGGGACAAATGAATAGCCATGTAGACACACAATGGTTGCCAGACAAGTTTCTAGAAGTTTTCATTTCATGGTAGAACACAGATGAGACCATCAGTGGGAGCTTCCTGTGATCCAAATACTCCCAGGCTTCGTCAAAGTCACCAGCTGTTGTCAATATTCATCACTTCCCTTCTCTGTGTGATAGTTTCTGGATTGAAGATGGCTTGTGCACACCTGTAATTTTAGCACTTGGAGACTGAGTCAAAACAACTGAGAGTTCAAGGCCATCCTGAGTTATGTGATGAGACAATTAAAAAAAAACACCCATAATACTTGTTCTACTGAGTAACCATACATGGCATACATAAGATATGCAAGATATACATTCTGCCACCCCCAGTGGCAGAATGGCAGACAGGCAGCCATGTCTGGCTTTTTACATGGGTGCTGGACCAAACCCCGGATCTCTTGCTTGTGCAGCAAGTACCCTTAGCCACTGAGCCACTTACCCAGCACCATCGCTCTTTGAAAGGACTCTGTGGTGCTTTACTTGGTGATCTGAGTCCAGTTTATTTGCTGTCAGTGCAAGATGATGCCATTCCATTTAGCAATGCTTCTATGCTCTACCTCTGCAGTTGGGTGTGGACAGCTCAGACCACCGAGAAAACCTGGTTTCTAGGAAAATCTGTTAGAGCAATCTTGTCTTTGGAGTGGTCACATTTCCTGGTACTGTTTTCCCACTTTTTCATATTACCATTTAAGACAGAACAAAGGAGTTAGCCATTCCGTACTTTTATATCAAGAACAATATTTGGAAACCGTACTTGGCCTTGCCTTGCAAATCCCTTTGTGATTTGTCTCATTTGTAAGATGGGAATGATGCTGTCTGATTCAGAAAATCACTGTCAAGACGTAAAGTGATCATGGTCTGTCTGAGAAGACTTCTAGACTCTGAAGTCAGGTTGCTTCAGAAAAAGACAGAGAGGTCCGATGATCCCAAGAGACCAGCAGGGTGTGCTGAGTGTGGCACTAAAGACATTACAGCTTTGCTTTACCAAAGCTTAGGAATAAGGAGCTGATGTTGGGCTTCAGCATCCTCTCTGTGGTAGACTGAATGAGAATGGCCCCATGAACTTATACATTTGACTGTTTGAACTGTAGTTAATAAAACAGTTTAGGAAGAATTAGGGGGTGTGGCTTTGGTGGAAAAGTATGTCACCGGGGGTGGGCTTTGTGCTTTCAAAACCCTTGTCTTTCCTAGTTTTCTCTCTCTTTGCCTCCTTCTTGCAAATATGGATGGAAGTCCTGAGCTCCTGCTCCAGCACCATGCCTGCCTGCCCACTCCTGCCACCCCCATGATGGTCATGAACACACCCTATGAAACTGTAAGTTCCTCAGTAATCTATGCGTTCTGTACATTGTCTTAGTGTGGTGCCTTATGAGGGCACCATAAAATAAATTAAGACAGAAGTTGGTACTAGGGAGTGACTGTTGCTGTGGCATGCCTGATTGTTGCTGGGGGTTTTGTTTGCTTGTTTATTTTCTTTTTGGAGGAATGTGGAAGACTCTGGGACTTTTAACTAAGGAACAACTGAATGCTGTAAGTGGGGCAAATGGACCATTTTAGTAGGAGCTTAGAAGGCAATAGTGCTGAGATGATATGGACTGCGGAGGCCCAGATCATAGTCTCGCTTTGGTCAGTATTGCCCTCTATGTCCCCAGTTTTCCCCCTTTTCGAATAGCAAGGTATATCCTGTGCCATTGTATGTTGGAAGTCTGGAGTTTGCCTTTTGACTTTGCAGGGGGTTAAAATTAAGAGATTGCCTTGATCCTCAGAAAGACTGTACTTGTAAACTGTTGAGCCCGAAAGACTGTGAGAAACATTGACATTGGGCTAACTGCATTTTGCATTATGGCATGGTCACAAGTCTAGTGGGAACAGAGACAGAAATGCTGGTTTGAATGAGTGTGATTTCAATAGGCCCATATATTTGAATGCTTGGTCCACAGTTGGTGGAACTCTGTAGGAAGGTTTAGGAGATGTAGCCTTGTTGGGAGAGGCATGACACTAGAGGCAGGTTTTGGAGATTTCAAAAGCCCATGTCGTTCCCTGTTACATTTCTCTATCTGCTACTTATGCATATGTCAGAACAAGGTCCAGTGCAGCCAGTCCCACAACATCCAGAGGAAGCTCCACTCCCAGGCGCTCTGACACTCTCAGGATCAGAGGTGAGGAGGACCCAACATCTGTCCCAATACCGGGAGTAACTGGGACGTGCCAGACCAGGCACACAGGAGCTCCACCAGCAGAGTGGCTCAGGTTCCTTCCAGTCTCTCTGGGCTGGTGTCCTGAGCAGACCTTGAGCCCGGGCTCCACAGCCAGTCCCACAACACCCAGAGGAAGCTGCTGCACTCCCAGGTGCTCTAACAAGCCCAGGGTCACAGGATCTCAGAATCACAGGATCACAGAGTCAGCTTGATTCTGAGGAGTTCTGACACAACCAGGATCACAGGAAGGCAGGCTCCAGTCAGATTTAGCAAGGGCAGGTAGCACTAGAGTTAACCAGATGCCAGGGGGGCAAGCGTAAGAAAATAAACAACACAAACCAAGGTCACTTGCTATCATCAGAACCCAATTCTCCCACCATAGCAAGTCCTGAACACACCATCACACCAGAAAAGCAAGAAAAACAAAAATCCCTTAAAGAACTACAGAAAAACACAAACAGGTGAAGGAAATGAGCAAAACCATCCAGAATCTAAAAATTGAAATAGAAACAATAAAGAAGTCAGAAAGAGAGACAATCCTGGAGATAGAAAACCTAGGAAAGAAATCAGGAGTCATAGATGCAAGCATCACTAACAGAATACAAGAGATAGAAGAGAGAATTTCAGGTGCAGAAGACACAATAGAAAACATTGACACAACAGTCAAAGAAAATGCAAAAAGCGAAAAGCTCCTAACTCAAACATCCAGGAAATCCAGGATGCAATGAGAAGACCAAACCTAAGGATAATATGTATAGAAGAGAGTG
>NW_022196906.1:107121246-107153359 GCF_008632895.1 Mastomys coucha | reverse complement strand
AGCTATGATGGAGGTAAAATCCTTTGGTGATATGAGGGTCATTGAAGTACAGTCTTATTACAATGAAATCCAAGGTCTAAAAATTGTTCTTAATTTGTGCTTGTACCACAGTAAGAGCCAAGATTTTAAACTCTACTAAATACAAAACAAACAAAAAGACTTTATATATTCATGTTCATTTAAGAAAATACTAGTAGTGATGTATTGTTTTTAAGTATACAGCTAATATGTTTGGAGCTATTTAAAATTTATATTGAGAAAAATGTATTTTCATTATTGCTGTAGATGAGGTTCTACATAAGACTGTTAAATTGACTGTTGTTTTATATCAAACAACTTTTATAATACTTATTTTTATTGTTATAATATTTTATAAATTTTAAGGAGTATGACAAAAAAGATATTGTAGGTATTGAAGGGGGTCTATGGGAGGAGCGGTGGTTCAAAAGGGTACAAAAGAATGTGATTCAGTTCTATTTAATTAAAATATGTTTTTAAATGTTAATAAATAAATAAATAAAAAAGATTAAAAAATATGTTCTTAAATGTTAATAAATTCAGATAAATTGAAATCATGTAACCTTTCTCATTATAATGCAATAAAAGTTTTTTTTTTTTAAAAAAAGAACAAGGTCCAAGACTAGAGTCGTGTGAGGAGCATTCTGAGTGCTTATAGGAAAGAGTCCTGTGACTTTAGTTTCTTCAAAACACAAAATTGTTCTCGGAATGTGGTTTGTTGTGTCTCCCAGGTGTGGCAGGTAGGAGTGAATTTACTCCAGATTACTAATTATTCCTCGCTAGTCTTATTCAGTTAAATGTTTATATGGCTCTATGGAAGAACGTGCTTTCCACCTGGGAGACACATGAAACCACATTCTCTCATTGCGATACCAGACAGAAGAAGCTGGGCGGACTGGAGAGCAGGACAGACCTGGATTCACACATGAGAGAATACAACGTAGGGTTGTTCCCTGACTGCTACATCCCACCTGATTGTTTTGACTTTTGTTATGGAGTCGCATAGTGTGGGGTCTTCCCAAACTGTCTGAGGATCTGCAGCATGATCCAATTCACACACCTGAGCATACTTTGACATAAACTTATTCTCCAGGCCTTGGTGTGGACTCTAGATTCAAGCATACCTTCACTGTGTCCCTGAGGATGTCCTCTGAACCTTGGCATTAAGTCTCATTGACACTTCTGGCTTTTATTATGGATACTTTCTGCATACAGTCTGTCCTTTAGCCTGGCTAGCTAGCGCACAAATCCATGGGAAGCTCTCTGATCTCTCCTCTTACATTGTTGTTGCTCTTCTCCCATGACTTTTCACAAATCTCCTTCCTCATGAACTGTTCTTAGACACACCATAGAATCTATTAGGGTGCAACATTCAATACCTTCATTATAGCTCCCATGTGTGCTTAGCTCACAGCATCGTTTCGATACATTTGTTTATCCATATTGAAACTGACAAAGCATCTCTGCACTTCCCCATGTATCCAAGATTTCCATAGTTAAGTTAGTCATGGAGTTCTGGCTGAATTCTGGCTCATGGGCTCTAGGCAGAAGAAGTTCTGTGAAGATCTGTCTCTTGAAATTATCCTTCACACTCTTCCAGGGAAGATCCTGGGTCTCAGATTATGTAACTAAAGATTAGAGGAAGGGGATGTTTTACATTGGACTCTCCACATAAAGAACAAACATGCTTCATTATACCACAGAAATGGTGGGTCTGTTGAAGCAACTGATATGAACTACTCTGATTAAAGCAGTATTTTGATCTTGTTCTTTGAGTTCTTTGTGGATAAAAAAATTCTAACTATAAAAAATTCTCATATTAAGATTTTATTTATTACCAGGCACTTGTGGCACATGCCTTTAATCCCAGCACTTGGGAGGCAGAGGCAGGCAGATTTCTGAGTTGGAGGCCAGCTTGGTCTATAGAGTGAGCTCCAGGACAGCCACGGCTACACAGAGAAACCCTGTCTCGAAAAACAAAAACAAACAAACAAACAAAAAAAAGATTTTATTTATTGTTGTTTTACGTACGTGGGTGTTTTGTCAATATGTATGTCTGTGTACGGTACCCATGTAGGCTAGAAGAAGGTATCAGATTCCCTGGAATTGTAGTTATAAATGGTTGTGAGTCACTATGTGGGTGCTGGAAACTGGACCTAGGTTCTCTGGAAAAGCAGCTGGTGATCTACACCACTGAACCCTTTCTCCCGGCCCTATATGAACTTTCTTAACATATGGCAGAATTATAGTAGCCGGGCTTGACAGATGGCTCAGTGATTAAGAACATATACTATTCTTCCAGAGGACCTAAGTTCAGTACACAGAACACAGATTAAGTGGCTCACACATGCTTATAACTCTAGCTCCAGAGACTCTGAGACCCCTTCACGCTTACTTGAGTACAAATTTATTCACCTGTATTCACACCGGGGCATACACATGTATGTACAGATATCCACACATAGCTAAAAATGGTAAAATAATAGTTTTGAAAAGTGTTAGTACCTAAGGCGAGTTGAGAGTGTTTTGTGTAAGGCTGGTTCTTGTGCAGACAGAATTCAAGGCCCAGCCACACATTCTCACCATGCTGACAATGGCCTGAGAGAATCTTCACATGCTGTCACTCTGTCAGCTCCAGTGCATCCCACTGTCAAAGAGACAAAGTTTACTGTTAACTTGGCTTTTGCTTTCCGCTCACTTCTTGAAGGCTTTCTGCTGGGACGTAGCGTGGGCAGAGCGCCCAGAGTCTGTGTTCATGGTTAATATAGAGTTGCTTCTGCTTCCTACTCCTCCATGTTGGCATCCGGGGAGGAGGGGGCAAGAAGAAGGTCCATTTTCCTTTTGGGAGACAGAGATTGACTGCCAGCCTGAGGACTAGCTTAGTGCACACCCTCAGTGACTAGCTTTTTTATCCTCCATATAGAATACCCAAACTCTGGGACGGGGCTGGCAAAGGCACTTTGTGGGGAGGTGGAGGCACTGCACGCTGCTTCTCACTGACTCCACTCAGATTGCATTTTGTGTATGATTCTTGAGAACATGAAATATATCATTTCCTAGAGCAATGATTAAATAATAGAGTATGGGTAGGGGGGCAGTCAAGGCAGCTACATGCCAGGATTTCTGTAAATATGATTCATCCTAGTGCGCTGTGGGCTCAGTTATCTGATGAGCACAAATTCCCCAGAGGCTTATAAACGTGTCCTTATTCCAATAGTTTGTATGCCACATGTCTAGCTCCCCTCTGCCCTCCTTGCTTTTGGTTTATGCTTCTCTTTTTCCCTCAATTTCCCCATTGAGCCTCACTTAACTGAAGAGCACTCTAGAGATAGTCCTGGCTCCCCAGAGCCTGAAGAGAGAGGCTGGCAAAGTCTGCTTCTATCTCTGAAACTCTCTTCCTGTTAGTTTCTAGGAAGAAAGAAGGCACTGGGCATGGAGAAGGCACTGGGTGCGGAGAAGGGGCCATTCTGTCTTGTCTTTTCTCTCTCTTCTCTCAACACATCACACTGGCTGCGCTTTGGGTCAAAAGATGGAAACTGAAGACTGTGTGTATATTTTCCTCCTGGTAAGACTAAGGCAGAGTTATCTCAAGTTAATCATCCTCCATCGTAGTCATGAGCAGATGTATTATGCAAGAGAAACTAGATTTGTCTCACTATCACAGAGAGACTTTAATTCCCATTCTTGGAAAGCCAACCCTGACTCCGGAATTTTGCTTAGGAAGCATTGTTAAGGATCTTTGAAGGGCTGAGATGCTGACCTGAAAAGCTCTGTTGGATCACGTAGCCTGAAGAGGACCCTCGTGCAGGAAAAGGCTATGGTGAGAGCTGCTCATTGGGGCCAGGCTCATTCTACCTTTACCCAGCAAGGCCAGCTTTGTGTCTACCATCTAGACATCCCTAGAATCAAAATTCCTACTTGATGTGCTAATGACATCAGAGTAGTTTTGGGGGGTTTCGAGATTAATTTCCACTTCAACCCATTATGTCTCAGGCAAGTGACTTGACATTTCTAAGTATGCGAGGCATCATAGTATGCAGTCACACGTCTTCAGGACATTTCCTGCAGGAGGTGGTGCTAAGATGGAGCTAATTCTACTGCTGCTGATGTTTGCCTCCCCCTCTTTCACCTCTTCCTCCTCCCTGTTCTCCTTTTCCTCCTCCCTCTCCTTCTCCTCTCTCCCTCTTCTTCCTCTTCATCCTCTTCCTACTCCTTTAGTTTTTATTCTCAAGAGAAAAGCTTTCTTCTACTCCATAGATAAATTCTCATGACTTTCTGTTTGCTCTTAAGAATCTATGGCTACTAAGTCAGAAGAAAAAAAGAAGGAAAGAAAGAAAGAAAGAGAGAGAGAAAGAGAGAGAGAGAAAGAAAATGAAACACAAAAATCACAACTGTAATTCTAGAAAGAATATAATTCTAGACATGAATTGATGTTCAGTCTTCATCCAAATATAACTTCCCCCACGTAACTAAGACTCATGCTGTGTTCCACCTTCCTTTGAGCAAGAAAGAATGATGAGCATTTTCCATTTCGTCCTAACATTCACTCATTATTGCTTGTTAACAGATGTTTTAACCTATTGAGGTTGACGGTGGTGGTTGCAGACATCGATATGACACTAGTAACTGGTGTGGTCCTACCTGGGCTTTGCTTTCTGGACTCAGCAGTTTCTAGTTCATTCTCTATCATCTCACAGGAAACACTTGTTCACAAGCTATATGAGAATTCCTTTTGCTTGACTTTCTGCTTTGTAAAGTACTTGACTTCCAAAGATAGCCCCTAGCTACCTGGATTTCCTATCTGGTAGGTTTTTTTTTTTCCCTTCTTGTTTTGATAAGGGACTATGACAGGTACAGTCTCTGAACCATTGACTACTGAGAAATTCTTTAGATGGGGGATAACTGTCTTTAGTTGCAGACCTTTAGCTGAACCCACCAAGTGTCAATAGATAACTTCCAACCTACAGTCACATAGATGGTCCCATTAATTTCAGTGGGTCACAAAGTAAAATGAATAGATAGGAACTTGAAAGAGAGATTTGGAGGATGTGGGGAGGTTGAACTAGGATGGTAGGTGGGCAGGGGTAAGAATGTACAAAATGCATGGCATATATATGCTAAATTATTAAAATAATTTAAATAAAATGATTCTGATGATTCCTTGTCTTTCAGTGCTAGTGGAATCTGAGAAAATGATGGTATTTGACTTTTGTGATACTTGTATTACATGAAAAAGGGCTTCTCCTCTGTAGTTACTGCTACTTAAAGACTCAGTTCACCCCACACTTAAGTGCTCATTACTTAACTAGTAAGTTGATTAACAGTTAATCAAAGGGGAAATCATTCCAGCTGATGTGACTTAATCATGGTACCAATTTGCAACTGGATTTAGATTTTAGAGAAAACCAAAGAACTGAAGTGCAAGAGAGCTCTTCTCTTGCTCCTTTTAAGGTAGAAGAGACATGAGCTAAGGAAGGTAGGTGTCTTTGGGAGCTGAGGTAGGTGTTTTTGTCCTCCCTGACAGGATGACGGAGCTCACCAGGAGCTACATCTATACTCTAGACTCTAGAGTCTCAAGAAACAAATTTTGGCCAATGATCAGGTGAGCTTCTCAGGGAATTCTTCTCAAGAGCATCTGGAAAGACACTGTCCCTCACACAAGCTGGAGTTGCTTGGAAGGAGGGAGGTTCCACTGAGAAAATGTCTCCATCAGATCTCCATAAGATGCAAGTCTGTGGGGCATTTTCTTCATTAGTGATTGATAGGGGAGGGCTCAGCCCATTGTGGGTAGGGGCGGTTCTAGCTTCGATAAGGAAGAGGGCTGAGCCAGCCATTCGAGACAAGTCCTCCGTGGCCACCATATCAGCTCCTGCCTCCAGGTTCCTGCCTCCTGGTTCCTGCCATGTTTGAGTTCCTGTCCTAACTTTCTTCAGTGATAGACAGTAGTGAGGAAGTCTAAGGAAAACACACCGTTTCCTCTACAAGTTGATTTTGATGAAGGTGTTTCAACACAGCAATAGGAATCCTAACCAGGACAGAAATTGGTACTTGCATGGTGGGGTATTTCACAGACCTGACCATGTTTTTGGAAAGATTGTGGAAGGACTTTGGAATTTTGGGCTAGAAAGGTTTTGAGTGTTGGACTTTAGAATTTTGAGCTTGAGTGTTGAGAGCTCAGTGGCATATTTTGTATGAGTTTGGAAGATAAGAATGTTGAGAACATTGCAGACGACAGAGGCCTGGCTTGCGAAGTTTCAGAGGGAAGTTTAAAGACTATTTGGGCCATTTGCTGTTTTGAATTAAGAGTCTGTCATTCCAGTCAGCTGGGACTGAAGAGTCAGCCCTGATTAACAAGAGACCAGCACCATCAAAGTGAAACCTTTGCGTTACTGGGAAAATTGATACTGGTTAGCTGGACCTAAGAAATTAGTGGTGATTAAGAAGAGCCCAGCATCACTGAGGTGAAATCTTCTAGGAAGGGTTCTCTCGGAATCAATACACAGAAGCTGTGTTCTGGAGGTTGCCAAGGTTGTATCTTGCACTGGCAGCCAAACTTGGTAGTGTAAGAGTCACCCAGGTGGTACTGATTTTGAAGGAATGAAAGGGTCATGGAGAACCGCTGAAGCTTGGCACTGGGGGAGGCTGGGAGAGGTTATTAGTGAACATGCAATCTCAGTAGCAGTTGAAGGCCCAGGATTAAAAGGGTTAACCATGAAGAGAGTTCAGGAGAGACTAGTGGTCAAAGTGCAGCCCAGTTGCAGCAGAGATCTCAGTATTTGGAAATGCCACCACTATGGGATGACCACCAAGAACAGCAGCAGCAGTGGAGTAGAGCCAGACTGAGCTTAGAAGATAAACAGTGTATGGCATAGAGATTGGAGCTGCAGAAGCGATCCTCTTAGGAGAGCTCAGAAGATCGTGAGTGAACTGCAGACATCCGACACTGAGTTATTTACACGATTGGAGTTTGGTTTGGCTTGGCTCAGATTGTGACTGTGCCCTGGTTCTTCCTTCTGTCCGTAAGAAAATAGTTAAGTTATTTTTGATTTTACAGAAGCCCACAGTTGAGAGACTTCAAACTTAAAAAAAAAAAAGATAGAGATTTTTCGAGTTTTATAGAGAATTTAGACTTTAAAAGAGACTGGGTATTTTTAAAAAGATGACTTTTAGAGTGTTTGGAATTTTAAGGCTGTAGGACTTTTTAAGTTTGTAAAATGTTTTGTAGTGTCACTTCGTTATTAATGTATTATCTTGGGAATGAATAAGTAAGGAGAGGCTATGGCTTAATAATGATGTGTTTGCATGTCAAGTTGACAAGGGGTCAGCTATCCTGGCTAGTTTTATGGAAGTTTTAAGTCCACTTGGTACTAGCTAGAGACCTCAGAGAGGAGGGAGTCTCAATTGAGAAAATACCTTCATAAGATGAACTGTAGACAAGCCTGTGGGGCATTCTCTTAGTGACTGAAGTGGGAGGGCTCAGCCAATTGTGGGTGGGGCCACCTTTGGGCTGGTAGTTCTGTCCTTTACAAGAAAGCAGGCTGAGCAAGCCAGCTGGGGCAAAGCCAGTAAGCAGCATTCCTCTGTGGCCTCTGCATCAGCTCCTGCCTCCAGGTTCCTGCCCTGTTTGAGTTCCTGTCCTGACTTCCTTCTGTGATAAACAGTCGTGTGGAAGTGTATGGAAAACGTACCCTTTCCTCTCCAACTTGATTCTGATAAAGGTGTTTCATCACAGCAATTGTAAGCCATCTAGGATGGCTGTACAGCCTGGCTGACACATTGTTTCTGTTTCAGACTCCTGGGAGAGAACCCAGGTCCGATGCAGCTGGATGTCTGACCCACATCACTCTGAACAGATACATGAGTGTTTTTATTTTTAAGCCAGAGTAATTTGTTATGAATTGTTAGTAAGGAAATGCAGCAGAGTACATGCATTCTTGTTTTATTTGTTTTATCTGTGTATCACATACCTTGTGCCTATGAAAACTATACTACTTTTGTGCTGACAGTTTCTCTGGATGTGTATCCATTTGTTGGTACCTTGAATTTAATAACCACCAGATAAATTTTTAGATCATAGTGCTTAATTATTATGTCTGCAGGTACTTGCAATGCTGAAGAAGCCAGGGCTTCATACACACTAGGCAAGTGTTCCACCACTGAGCTATATCCCAGCCTCTCCAACTGCAGTGACCAGCATGAGTCCAGTGGCTATCATAAGCTCACACATACACACACACTACACTGAGTAGCCTGGAGTAATGGTCCCTAACTTTCCTAATGCTGTGACCCCTTAATACAGTTCTTCACATTATGGCAATTCCCCCAAAATTATTTTCGTTCCTACTTCACATCAGTAATTTTGCTACTATTGTGAATTATAATATAAACATCTGATATGCAGATGGTCTTAGACTACCCCTGTGAAAGGGTCATTTGGCCCCAAAAGAGCCTCACCCCAGAGGTTGAGAAACACTGGCCTAGAGGAGCATGTTCCTCACTCCTAAACCCAAGAGTGCATGCTTGAGGGACTGCGGAGACTACTGGGTCTACAGAGTTTTCTCTGGCCTTTAGAACATCAAAGGTTTTCCCTAGGACTCCCTGGCTCATCTTTCTGGGGATAGGCAAGCAAGCTATATAGGATATATACACAGGACACACGCACACACACACACACACAGAGAGAGAGAGAGAGAGAGAGAGAGAGAGAGAGAGAAAGAGAGGTAATAAGCACATACAGAACAGGAGAAGTAGAAGTCTTGACTTTTCCCAGCAAATTTGGATGTCTTCTCATAGATACTATGGTGGTTTGACTAAGAATAACTTCCCACCCCCATCCCAAGCTCATATAGTTCAATTCTTAGTCATCAGGGAGTGGAGTCCTTTGGAAGGATTAGAAAGGTTAGTTGGTGTGGCCTTGTTTGAGGAACTGTGTCCCTGGTGGTGGGCTTTGCAGTTTCAGAAGCTCAACCAGGCCTAGTCTCTCTCTCTCCCTCTCCCTCTCCCCACCTCTCCCTCTCCCTCCATGTGTGTGTGTGTGTGTGTGTGTGTGTGTGTGTGTGTGTGTATGAATCATGATATAGCTCTCAGCTACCTCTCCAGCACTCGCTTGCTGGCATTATGATAATGAAATAAGCCTCTGAAACTGTAATTAGGCCCCCAGTTAAATTTTTTTTTTTAAGAGCTGCCTTGGTCATGGTGTCTCTTTATAGCAGCAGAACAGTGTCTGAGACCAACAGGTACCTGGTCTTATTTCTGTTTTTCCTACATCCTCTGGTTTGAGGAGAGTAGTCCCCATATGGAGGATGGATGTGTGCAGGCCATGAAGAAGGCTGTGTGAATTTGTCCTCAATTTCCTGGATGGTGCCAGATCGTGATTCTTCATAGTTCAGATAAGTTCCTGATGAGGGCATGATCTGCTGGGAGCATGGCAGTCTTAAGAGCAGTGGTTCTCAAACTCTGGCTGCATTATAAACACTGGAAAGATTATTAAAATAAAACCCAAGGGGTTCGAGAGCTAAGATGATAGCTCAGCCAGTGAAATGCTTTCCAGGAAAGGAGGACCTGAGTTTGATCTGAAGTGCTCACATACAATTCCAGGTGTGACGCCACTCTTGTAATCTCAGGGCTGGGAAAGTGGAGACAGGTGGATCCTCTAGGCTTGCTGGCCTGCAGCCTCGCTGTATTCCTTACTTTTCTGTTGTGATGATAAAACACCATTGACCAAAAGCGATTTAAGGAAGCAAGTCTTTTAACTCACAGTCCCAGAACAAAGTCTCCTCAAGGCAGGGGTGACACAGCAGGAAGCTGGCTGATCACATTCATTCATATGCAGGAAGCAAAGGGTTGGTCGCTAAGAGGGGTGGCTGCAAACTTTTTTGTTTGTTTGTTTTTGTTTTTCCGAGATAGGGTTTCTCTGTATAGCCCTGGCTGTCCTGGAATTCACTCTGTAGACCAGGCTGGCCTCGACTAAAGTGTGTATCCCAGGCTGGCCTCGAACTCCAGATCCTCCTGCCTCTGCCTCCTTCAGCAAATCCTACCGGCCTGCGCCACCAGAACCAGCGGCTGCAAACTCTTAAAGCCTTCCCCTGAAGTGAAGTGTCTCCTGTCGCACACCGCACCTCCAGGTTCCATGACCTTTCTGAGGACCAAGTGTCCACACTTATGGGGTCTGGATTGGTACCTGATAATTTACATTTCTGACAAGTCCCTAAATCGATGATGCTGCCTGCTTGGAGACTACACTCAGCCTATTGCTCTGTAGACATGTCTCTCATGAGGAGTTCTTTCTTTCCACATCCTGGCGTCTTCTCGAGACACTTGATTTCCTGCAGGAGTTAACCAATGTGGAAGTTGTTTTCATATATTTCCTTTCACATCTAGCCTTCTCTCTAGTTTCTAGCTGCAGTATGCACACCTCTTGTATTTTGATGCTTTAATCAAAACTATCAATTTAGACATCTTGTTTATAGGAAGAAAATCCTGTAAGACATTATCTACTGTTGAGAGAGACTGTGTGCTTTAACTAAGGTGCCGGGTGCATAGCAGAGATGAAGAGTAGGTCTCTGCTCCTCCTTGTGATTCTGGCTTCACCCTTACTATGAGCTTGTTGGTGGGAGGGAATGTAAGAACCTAAAGATCACTGAACACAACAGTGAAAAGTAATTTGGGGGCTGGAGAGGTAGCTCTGTTTTTAATGTGCTTGCCATGCACACATGAGGTTCTGAATTTAATTCCTGTAAAACCTGGGCACAATGGTCCATGCTTTGTTATGACAATACCAGGGGGGTGCAGATATTAGCATCCCCGAGTCTTGCTAGCCATCTAACCTAGCCTGATCAGTGAGCCCCAGGTGCCAGGGAAGAACTTTATTTTAGGAAACAAAGGGGCAGCTTCTTATGAATGGCTCCTGAGGGTGACTTCTAGCTTCCAGATACACACATTCAGACACATACACACACACACACACACACACACACACACACACACACACAAACCACACACACACAAAAAAAACCACACACACATCAACACATGTGAACATAGACAGGAACACATGTGAATTTGGACACAGACAGGCACATTCACCAACACATATGAACATGAATAAATACACATGCCAACACATATGAACATAGACATGCATGTACACATGCACACACACAGAGGAACACAAACACACACATACACACTAACATGAACGCACACATACCCCACGAGCAAAGGTAGACTTTTGAAAGAAGCAGTGCTGCCAGAGTGCTAGCCAGCAATACCTTTGCAAGGCCTTGGATGCTGATCATGGACTCATTGGACTCCCATGATCCGTAGCCTGGGAACCAACCAACCAATCTGATTGTGAGAAGCCACTGCTATGTTCTGAAAGTTCATTTAGATTACACACTCAGAACTCCCGAGTCTTGGAGAAACTCCTAGTGGGCTGTGGCTAGCCCCAGCACTGTGATGCTCTGAGCCCACTGGCTTCCTACACAGCAAGAGAAAAGTTGAGATTTTCTGCTGAGGCCATGGCAGCCATGACACTGCTTCAAGGCAGCAAGCCATCTGTAAAATGTCTAGAAAGGCAAGTGCGTGCTATCTTCTTCCTGGTCTCTAATTTATTGGCAGAGAAATGTTAAGTAGACTTTTTAAAAAGAGTCACCATATTGCAGAAACAGATTGAAGGAAGATGGATTTGGGAAAATAGAATTTGCTGCAGGAGAGAATCCAGGTCTTGACAGGGAAGGCACGTGGCCCGTGTCACAGCCCATGTGGCCTCCCTGAGTAAAGTAAAGTTTCTCTACTGCAAAGAATCTTGACACCAGTGACATTTCTTGAGCAATTACTTTGAGCAAAATCTTGTGGCCCATGCTTTTGTACAATTAATTCTTTCATTCTTCTTTTACCAAATGTACAAGTTCGTTATTATTCTAATTTGAATGTGATAAGTGGGGGAAAGGTTATCTCTCTAAGGTTGTTGCATGGCGGATGACTAATAGAGTTGGAATATGGAGCTGTGCTTTGTCAGAATTCAAGATTTAGAAACACTTAAGGGGAGGCCAGGCTTTATTGTTCAGAGCAATTCAATAACTCTGTGTATGCCTTGAATTATATTTTCCTCAAAATATGTGTTGGAGGAGTGGCTCGAGTGTAATTGATTTTGGAGACAGTGTCTCTATAGAAGCAATTGAAGGAAGTCTCACGGATAGAGTCTTTATTTTTTTTAAAAAAAGAACTTGGGGTGTAACTAAAGCCTTATGTTCGATTCTTAGCATCATGGGCAGCAACAGCAACATGCATAACCATATTAACAAAGCACCAACAACAGCAAACCCAGCCACAAACCAAAGTTTCCCAAGTACCAGTGGCTTGTGAGTGGATAGAAATGGCCACCTCAGGGCACAGCATGAATGTGGCTTTCTGTAACCCAAGAAAAGGGGCTTCAGGAGACCCCAAACCTTTTGACAGTCTGACCTTAAATCCCCAGATAGAGTACTGTAAGAAAATGGAACTTTTTGCTTCAATCTGTCAGCGTCTGACATTTTGTGATGGCAGCTCCAGCAATACATGCTGCCACCATTATGGATGGGTTCTGTTTTCTCACCCTTGACTCTGATCATGTGACACATGCTGGTTGGTAGAAGGTTGTCAGGCCCTGTGTGAACAGAGGATGGAAGAGACTCAGGTGCTCCAGTGTGCATTCTCATGCTCCTACTCTCACTGTATGGAGGCCTGTGAGAGAGTGTCTCCACAAGGATAAGGTGTACCAGCAGAGCCTCATGGCATGAAGCAGAGGGAGCTGGATGGATCCTGTCTAAGTCAGGCAACCCTCAGAAATGGTAGTCCACAACCAAGCCTCCCCTCACCCCTCGCCCCAGAACCTGAGCCCTGGATCTACAGCTGTCAGTGGCCATTGCTTTAAGCTCCAGAGATTTAGATAGTCTGTGAGACAGCTTCGCTGTGGCAGCGTGTCACATAATAACCAAGATCAGAAGAGGGAATGTCAAACTTTTTGCAAAATCACATCTCTGAGAATTCATTGGGGTAGGGAGGAATCAGGATGTAAGAAGGTGAATAAAGGCTAGCTCTCTCTACTTGTTCTCCCAACAATTCTAATTGGGAGAGTCTGTATTCCTTTAAATATGAATAAAATGGAACTGCAATCTCATTCTACTTTCTTCCAGAACAATATCTGCAGAAAGACACTTGCTGGTGATAGGGAAAAGGAGAGGGGGATGGAGAGGGGCAGAGGGAGGGAGGAAGAGAGGGAAAGAGAAAGAGAAAGAAACAGAGGAGTAAAGGAAAGAGAAAGAGAAAGCGGGATTAGGGTTAGACTCTTTGATTCACTTCTCAATTCAGATGACTTGGCAGATGATACTGGCTAGGAGCTCATCCTGTTATCCAGCCTATCCCTCTTGGTCCAGCCTCCCTTGGTGTCAGGAATTTGCAGGGATCAGGGTAAAGCAGGGGATGTTGGAGAGATAAAAATCTAGAGAGGTTCCTAGTATTTAGATATGAGCATTTAGCATAGACCTGCAAGATGGGATGTCTCCCTTACTGGCCCAGGTGATTGTGAAGTCTCTGATTTTAAGTATAGAGCTTGAGGTACAAGGGGTGGGGTCCTAGTCCCCCACATCTGGAAGTGCCTACTAAGAACAGGTGAAAGAATGTTCTCAGGTAGTGTGTAAGCTATTGCTTGACATTGGAGTCCTGGGGAATAGTTCATTTTTTCAGCTTTAGAACTTCTTTGTCTTCTGACCCAGGAACTGCCTATTAAGCCTTTTTGAGTGTTTATTACTTTACCTGGAAAGCAAGGGCAGTGATAATGTGTCCCTTATGGTGAAAAATATTTCTGTAATCCTGGAATTCATATTAAACTTAAGACTTTAGTTCAGAAACATGTCACAGATGGACACTTATAAGTATAATCTCAGGATATTTAATTTATCTGCCCTGACATTCTTCTTGTGCTGATAAACCAAGGTACCCAAGTAGCCTGCCTTTCCTGGAGACATGGGGCTTAGTCTAAATGCCAAAACTAGGATAGGGCAAGATAAAATCTTTACAAAACTTATGAAGTAGAGACAGCTCCATCTGTTCAGGTCTTAGGATGCATATGTAGTCTGCAATCCCAGGAGAGAAGGCTGGCGTTACACATTCCCCCAAATGGAAATCATCTAGCAGCTGACCTGTCACGGGGCTGCCCTGCTCTGTGTGCTTTCCATTGGTTGGTTAGATTGACCTGTTGCACAAGTGACAGGAAGCCCACTGCTGACTGACTGTGAGCACAAACCATCTTGAATAACTTCTAAGGAGACATTTACTTACGTCAAGTTCTAACCGAACTTTCCCTTTTGGAACCATAAAGAATAAATCCCATGCTCTCCCCTCATGAAGACTTGATATCTGAAAGCAACCCTTCTGTTTTCTGCTTTTGTGGACTTGCCCCACCCCACAATGCCCAACATTCATTCTGCCTGTGTATCCTGAACAACCTCTCTTCAGAGGGATGTGGGCACTGCTGAAACTAGAAGTGGGCTCCATGTTACTCAAAGCCATCTCACATCACAGATGTGATGCCATCTTGGAAATTATAGCACCCATTGTCATGACCCTAGGTGTGTGGTTAGGGCTTGTCAACAGAAATGGAACATGGCAGAGGTCACGCTTCAACCTGGGCGCAATCAGCTTTATAGTGAGAGTGTGGCAAAAATGTGTTACAAGAGCCATTCTAAAAGAGTTAGCACTTAGCACATTAATGTTCATGTCTAACCTTTTAATCCCCAACTTCTCACAATTCTTTTCATTTGGGAGAGTCTAGTCTAGTCTAGTCTAGTCTATTTGGCTAATAGATGCCAGCAGACCTGGAACCTACAGAGGGAGAGACTACACACATGTAGTATTTACGTTTAGTAGAACTCTGTTCTGAGAATGATGTGCCTAGGACTCACCTATTTATCATGGAGACAGAAGAGAAAATTGCAGAGGAGGACTAACAACTCACATGAGCCACACCCACATCCCTGGTGATGTAAAGGACCCTCCTTAGGTCTCTTCATGCCTACTGGAACCTAGACGATCACTGGATCCCATCAGCCTCCTGGCCCATGAGATGAATAAGGGCTCTTTTCAGCGTGCCTTGAGGTTTTCTCAGTAGTTTGTTTGTTAGGCAGTATTATTTTGCTGAGAGGTGGCAGGCACTGTCTTGAAAGCTGAGTATTTGTTGAGATAAAAATGTTCTGAATTATTTTAGCTGCCCCCTTGACATAAAATAAAACATAGAACATGTAGAGTTGGTTATATAATTTTGAACTTTAGAAATATTTAAAAGCTCAGGATGAAAAGAATTGATTATCTCATGAATTTTAGTCCTGGCAGATGTGGGATGCAGGAAGATGGAAGGGGGGCTAGAGGAAGCCAAATGGCCAGAGTAGTTAAGGGTGGACCTGGCTTTCCTGAGTTTTTTTTTGCCTGCTCCCTGGCATGAATATCACTTAGAATGTACTGGAAGATGAGCCTGTCTTGAGTGAAGGATCTTCATGGGGAGAGAAAGGTCACCTTATAGAAGAGTGGTTATAGACACAGTACAGATGGAGGATTCTCAGAGTGGCTTTAGTAAGATCCCTGGGAGAAGCAACCAACTAGGGAGCACTTTCCAGGCTTGAAGATATCAAGACAGGGTAGTGGGGCACAGAAGGTGGAAACATCATAGTAGGTCTCAGTAGAATACTGGAAGTAGGAACACCTTCTCCTTGGGGACAGTTCTCTGTCATAGCACCAAACCCTTTTTCTCTATGCAATAATCCAGGGGAGATCTAGAGAATACCAAGACAAGTGAGAGCTATTTCACACCATATCCCACACACTCAACAAATGAAGGGATTAGGAGGAATCTGTGTGTGTGTGTGTGCGTGTGTGTGTGTGTGCGCACGCGCGTGCATGCGTGTGCCTGTGTGAATTTCAAGTATGTGCTGAGGTTTCAGAAATCAAAAAAGATAAAACACGTAATTCATTGAGGCTCTGAATGTCTTAGATCTTTCAATTTAGGATCAAATCCATGAGTTACAGCTTCAATTAAAGTTATTTCTCTTTTTCTGCATCCCAGTTGAGAGGGGACTATGATAAAGGGTAGTCCAAAGACTGAACTAGGTAACACATGATTGTTGTTGGTTGTTAATAGCCTACGGAAATCAAGTCTTGCTCAGAAAGCCTTTCATACGCCTGTATCTTATAGGGTATGGCCTGTATTTTCTACTAGTAATTTCAGACTTTGCATTGAGATCTTCCATCCAATTGGGGTTGACTTTTGTGTATAGCAATAGAGAAGAGTTTAATTTCTTTCTTTACATACAGACATCCACTTTTCCCAGCACCATTTGTTGAAGATGTTTTCATTTCTCCAGTGTGTGTTTTTGGTATTTTTGCCAAATATCAAATGGCTGTAGTTACATCTATTCATGTTTGGATCTTCTGTTTTGTTCCATTGGTCTATTTGTCTGTTTTTGTGCTAGTATCATACTGTTTTTATTAGTGTAGTTCTTGAGATGTGGTATGGTAATTCTGCCCCTACTTTTTTTTTTTTGCTCAGAGTTACTTTGGTTATTGGGGTCCTGCATAAAGCCATGGAGGGTGTACCCTTAATAAATGTGAATGGGAAAAGATTAGCAGTGGACCAAACTTCTATAGTGCATTGCAGCGGACTCAATGCCATTTCCTTTCAGCATCTGAGCCATTAACTTGCAGGGAAATCTTACAGAGGCAAAGTCTAATGCAAATGGCTTATGATGGGTAAGGAGAAAGCTAGATGTACCCCCATAACAGTGTTACTGGTAGTAGAGTAGGTTAAGGGCAGTCAGTTGTGTTTGTGCTCCAGAATTACCTTCACAGAAGGGAGCATGGTCAGGGAACCATCAATCAACATGCCCTTGAGCTGGGGAGGGTGCACTGTCCTGGTAAAGAACATGGGGTGAATTCAGAACCCCCACTGCAAAGACAGGTCCTGAACTGACTGATGGAATTAGCTCCCTCCCTCTCCCTCCCTTCGTCTTTAATTTACTTTCCACCCGTTAAAGGAATTGTCTCTATTTTTCACTCACAAATTGAGAATCTCTATCCAAATAGCAATGGGATTAAGATAACAGCAAAAAATCCACTTTTGAAAGAAATAATCCTTCTTATGCTTAATCTTAATATATATGCACCAGCACCAAATCATTTTAAACAACAATCAACTGCCCAGAAGGAGTTACACAGTTGACAGTTAAAATATTTTAAATGGCTATTGGATCAGGTAACCTTTCAGAGGCTTGTGCCCATGTGTGCAGGCAACTGGAAGCCAACCAGGAGAAGTCTAGAGACTAAAATGTTGATCTAAAAAACAACGCTCCTCAAATCAACTTCTCTCCTAGTAAATGCAGACAGCACCTCTGGAAGCCCTGCCTTCTCTTCCTGATCATCCCATGTTCTATCTCCAACTGATGAAAACAAACAGGTAAATCTCACAGATCAGAAAATGGAGAATAGGGGCCATGGGTAAACAGTTGATGAAGTAGAAGCCTAGAAAGAGCCCTAGGTTAGCTGGGCTATCTTGGAAGAAGGCTCAGAGATAGATAGGCATAAGCATGGGAAGCCTATGGCAGGCAGGAGGTGCCATCCTAATGCAGCCGTGTAATTAATGTCTTGGGTGACCTGCAGTAGCTAGGGATAGAGTTGTCCATTAGAAAGGCCACGAGTCCTATAGGAGCATGCTCTTGGCTGGAAGACCAGGCCTTCCTTGAAGGAGATCCTAGCTGTGAACCTCTAAACCATGGGTAGAGCCTGGTGGACAGAAATGGTTACTGCTATCAGTTGGCCATTGCATTTGGCTACTGTAGACTCTGACATGGTAGGGAGATGTCCACAGAGCAGAGCATTGTCGTCTCAGAAAGTCCTGAGAGCAGACTCAGCATAGTGAGATTCACCATCAACCTTTTACCTGGAGGCAACGGTGTGGAGAAGCTTCAGTGCTGGTTATGTATGACACATGAAGTCCTGTGAGATCCGTCCAAGAGTACTTTCAGGTCTTCCTGCTCAGCAGGGAGATCAGTACACCCTTTGTCTCTTAAGTTGGAGAAGCCCAGGGAGAGCTTGGGTGAAAAGCTTAGTCCCAGTGGGAGATCACAGAATTATCTTGGCTTATCTTTTAAAGCATACCCACTCCATCTCTAATAAAATAGAAATGTGATGGATGAGGCACCTGTGGTATAGGAGAAGCATCCTGGTCTTTCCACATCCAGAAGTTGTGCATGGGGGTCAGAGAAAGAGGTTAATTGGTAAAAATGCTTGCCAGACAAGCATGAGAGCCTGAATTCTAGCCCCACAATTAATGTTAAAAGGCTGAGTGCAATGGTCCATGCCTCTTTCCAGCACTAGGGAGGCAAAGAAAGACAGATGCTGAAGTGTGGGGGGGGGGTGTCACTGGCCAGGTGGCCTAGTCCTTTCAGCAAGTCCCAGGTTTCAATGATAGATTCTGTCTCTGAAAACAAGGTGGGATACTCCTGGGAAATAACACTTGAAGTTGATCTCTGGCCTAGACAGGCAGACATACATACATATGTGCATTCATACACACATTCGTGTGTACACACACATGCACACACATGTATATACATGTATACACACACACACACGGGCACATATACACACTCTTGGACCTGGAGATTGTAGTTTCTAGCCATGGGATCTGGGAGAATGCTCTCCTTCTCCTCCATATACAAAAGCAAGACCTCTCCCTCCCTCCCTGGATCCCTCCTTCTGTTCTCCAATGCACACTTATTGTGTTGCAATGAAACATAGGTCAACAAAACCATTGATGGTTGCAAAGATCCTGGTGCCAACAAGCCAACAGCAGTGTGCATACATGATAGTGAAAACAAGTCAATTTGTTATTGACTCGTCAGTTTGAGGCCCTGACAGCTGGGTAGAGAGCCGGATCAGTGGAAAATGAGTGACAGGAATTGGGAAGCCATGTCTGCAGGCCCTTGACACATGCTTAAGAAGCCCTTACAGGGTCTGGAGTTCTGACAACTGAGATCTGGAACCCAATCCAGAACACAAGAGCTGGAGAGTGTTGAGAGAGATGCCCACAAATGCGCATGGAGAAGAGAAGGAGGGCAAGCCTGGATGGGATCTCCTCGCTGAGGGCACCAAGATGATGTGTTGAGGCTTCGGATGCTTCAAGGAGTCTGAGATCAATGACAGTCCAGACCGTCCATGAGATGGAGGAAGTAACAGTTGGTGGTGGCAGTGGTATTTAATGGGGGACTTAAGACCCCGAACGATCTCTGAGGATTGTGAAGCGTCTTGGCAAAGAAGCATGGGCTTCCAGTAGAGGAGGCAGGGAGTGTTTGCTTTGTGCTGATGGAGGCAGGATGTGGGGACAGACGCTCGCTATGGCGTATTCACAGCTTCTCAGTTGCCTCAGACAGATAACAGAACATCAGCATTTTAAATAGACACCCCTGTGCTCATGATGAATTTATTTTTAACACTCTTACATCCTCATCTCAAAATTAGCCTCTAGTGAGCTCAGAGAGATTGCCTGAAATTTGTCACTTAGGAGCATAAATAAAATCAGGAGAAAGAAAGGCGGTGAAAGAGGGGCTCAAAGTTAGGAGTCACTGCTAGGTGGGAGGAAAGAGTCACGGCGACTGGACGGCAATGCCAGGTCAGAAGATGTTTTCACCATGGCAAGAGGCTTTAATCTCAGAGTCTGTTTTGAGTAGTGTCAACTGTGGGACAGCTCCTCACAAAACAAAACAGATTTTACAACTAATGGTTTTATCCTGTAAAAAAAAAGGAAAGGAAACTAATAAAATAAAATAAGAGGAGAAGTGTGGTTGCTGGGGAAACTGAAGCTAGAGGTGGTGTGAGTTTTTAATAAGTCAGCATAGGTGGGAGCATGTCGTACTGCAGGTGACCCTGGCTGTGTGTGGCGGGGAGGGGCTTGTGGGGAGGTTGAGGGGACTCTGAATCCAGGTCACCAGTGACATCTCTTAAGGCATTCACAGAGTTCCGCAGATATATAGACAGGAGTCTCTCATCATGATGTGAGCAGTGGTGTGTCATCATAAGTAAAAATTTGGGATTCCACCACTCTATGTACAGCATTGCTTCCCTCTCTCAGCTTGCTCTGCTCCCGATAGCCACGTAGTTCCTGCCCTGTACTGAAGCCTTCTCCAAGAAGCCTATTTAACATCCGACATATAGCTGGTCCCTATATCTCTCTGCCCCGCCTTATCCTATCTCTTCCCCCATAGCACTTATTACAATATAAGGTTTTATTAAATCTTAGTTACTCCAGGAAGCTATTTTGTTTACTTTAAATAATTATTTTAATTTTTTTTTTAACTTATGTGTGGTGTGTCTGTGTGTGATGGCATCATTAGAGACCAGAAGGAGAGAATCAGATCCCTGGGAGGTAGAGGGATAGATTTTCCTGAACTGCCTGTCATGGATGCTAGGAATAAAACCAGGCCCTCTTCAAAGACAATGCTCACCTCTAACCACTTAGCTATCTCTCCAAACCTGATTTTGCCTGCTTTGATCATTGCCATGTTCCAGTACATGGCATGCTTGGCACAGCGTCCCTTGGTAAACATTCTCTGGGTGGTTGGTGGACTGTTTTGGGTCCCCATTAACTTTCTAGGATTGGAGAAATGAACTCTTCCTTTCAAGCCATTGCATAGTGTTCTTTGCTCACCAGATTCTTCATGTAAAGTCCGCTCAGTGCCCTTCAAAGTCGACCTCATTAGCCTTAGTCCTTAGCCTGCTCTTAGGGCTTCCTGGATCTCTGCTCTGAGCCCTCTCTCTGTTATGACACAACTTTGTCCTTCCAACTGCCTGGCAGGCTATAGGCTGGAGTATTCCTGAAATCTGTGGGTATTTGGAACACCAGAGCCTTAGCAGAGCCTGCAGAAAAACCTGGATTGTATTCCTCCAGAACTTGGAAAGTGTAGTACCATCTAGCCTGATGGATTCTTTCCCTCTTCTTAATAAAGAATTAAGAGACAAGAGAGTAGCTCAGAGCAAGGTCAAAGTGAAGTTTATCACCATGCCTTATCCAAGTAGAGAAGAGGCCCCAGAGCCAAGAGTCTACCAAATCTGAGGGACTCTGCCTACTTATTTGAGTTTGAGTATCCCCCTATTCTCCTATTTTACTGAAAGTATTCACATGCGCCTTATGGTGAGGGGATCGGGTTCCTGCATCTGTCTAGGAATGCAGAAATAGCTACAATAGGACCCCTTCCTTGGTGTATGGGTCAAAAACTGGTTGGTTGGGATTAGTAGTAGTCTAATCCTCCAATTTCCTCAGTGGTGTAACGGAGAAAGAACCTTATTACAGGTAGAAACAAATTTCCTACTCATTTGGGAAATGAAACTTACTGTAGGGGACAAAGAAACCTGTGTAGGGGGAAGTAACCTGTAGAGTGATCTGGGCTTGCAGAGGTCAGGTGGGGACGATAGCTTTATGAAGTCTTTGCATATATTGTCACATATATGGGTTGGATGTGG
Organism: Mastomys coucha; assembly: GCF_008632895.1. Lineage (NCBI taxonomy): Eukaryota > Metazoa > Chordata > Mammalia > Rodentia > Muridae > Mastomys > Mastomys coucha. Next base: position 107,131,798 of record NW_022196906.1, on the reverse strand, counting down.
ATCTGTCTACTCTTGCGATTCTACTGTAGATCTCGGTAGGCGATCACAAATATTAAACCGTTCTCCTTGGGCTGCCTAGTCAATGACTGCTAATGTTGGGATTTGGATATGAGTTGTTTGCATTTCCAGTTTTGCTCCATTGAATCAATTTCTTTTGTACTATGAATTGTGGTAAAACTGCATACTGATACAGAGCATGTGACAAGGGCATGCTGCCCTGCTGTTTTCTTTTTCTGAAGTTATCTGTGAATCTCTGAAAGATGTCCTCACCCACCACAGTTGTAGCCCACATGTTTCTGTTTCTGGGCTTGGGGGTCAACCTTCTTTTGTTTCTGTTTCTGTCTTTGCATCATGTGCCTTAATTTTCCTTTTCTGTGACCTTCAAAATATATCTAGTTTTGTGAATGTCTCTCAGAAAGAAAAGAAAGAAGGAAGAAAAGGAAGAAAGGAAGGAAGGAAGACCCAAAAGAAAGAGCCACTTCCTGTGTTCTCTGGCTGGCTGGTTGCTCTAGTTATCTGTCTGCTAGACCGGGCTTGCAGGGTCATCAACCCTTTTCCCTTGTCATGCCTGTGTGGCAGGCACTTCCTGAGCCTCTTCACCCCAGGTTGGACCATCTTTATGTCTTTAAATCAGTGCATCCATCAGTGTGTTTCCATGCGCCGTGATCATGGACGTGCTTGGGTTTCTTTCTGACTTTCTCCTTTCCCTTTGTGTGGCTTACACTTTCTCTTCTCTTGAATGTTTTCTCTTGGATAGACCCATCGCATTCTCCTGCTTCCGCTCTTCTGCAGTTTTCACTCCTTCAGCAAGGAGTTAATCCTGGAATATCTGTAGAATACACAAACTTGTGTGATGATGTTGTATCTTGTATCACACTCTCACTTCCTGAGGGGATTTCCTGTCACTGTTTTCTGTAGTTAAACCATCTTAGATTTGATCTTACCACTTTCTTAGCTCTATAGTCTCTCTGACATTGTTGAAGTTCTGGCTAGTCCATGCTTGTGTCTGGAGTTCCAAGAATTCTGGCCCATAAATGTATGTTACAGTGCATTAGGAAGAGGGTAGAGGGTAAAATAAGCAGACATATTTTATAGTTTCTGTCCCACCACTCTAGAAAAGTTTCATGTAGCCCAGGCTAGCCTTGAGCTTACCATGTAGCTGAGGATGGCCTTAAACTCTTTTAATTTTCCTGATGTGTATGTGTGTTTTACCTGCATGTATGTTTATGTGCATACTTGATAATCACGGAGGACAAAAGAGAGCATTGGATCCCCTGGGACTGGAGCTGCAAGTGGTTGTGAGCTACCCTATGGGTGGGAAAACAAGCCTACATTCTGTGGAAGAACAGACTGTGTTCTTAACCTCTAAGCCACCTTTCTAGCCTGATCTTGACCCTTTGATTCCTGCCTCCTCCACTCAAGGACTGGGATCACAGGCACACACCTCCACAACAGACTATATTTTATTAGTTCTTGAAATCTGAGTAGCGCACACTCCCTTCTACAACAAAGGCAGCTCTGAGGCAAGATTTGGAAACCATTTTCTGTCCCAAGGTCTCCCTGATTGGAGAGAATCTGAGCACATTTTAGGTGGGAACAGCTACTAGGCATTGTGGGAAGAGAGGCAGAGTAGGGTCTGAGACTACAGGAACAGAATAAAGTTTTTATTGCGACCCCAGCTTTGCAAATAGTTTCTCAAACATTAGGCTTCTGTCATTCTCTTACATGTGGCCCTCTGAAAAGCAACATGTCTGCAGGCATGCTGTGACTGGGAAGGCTGGGGACCTGGAGGCTCAGGGGTTGGCGGTGCCAATTAACAGAAAGAGTGCAGGCTTGTAAAAGGGCTGCCAAGGACTGGCAGGTCTTCTGTGCTTCATAAGGATGACTTTGAAAAGGTTGTAGGCAAATGGCACCTTTCACTTCAAAAATCCAACTGGTGGCTTCTTAACCAACTTTAAAGCTTGATTTTGAGCTGTGTCCACGGAGGCAAGGACACGGCCACAGCTAGCATGACTCAGAACCCCGTGGCATGAGGAGCCTACATCTTTCAACGCCTCCGTCTTGCTCGCCATACTTTTCTGTTCGTTTCCTCCTTGTCACTCTCCTTCAACCGCCCCCTCCTCCCAGTGAAAGCCTACGCCATATCCCAAGTCTGTTTCGGAGAACAGACTGCAAGACATCTGCCTCTTGCCTTTTTTTTTTTTTTTCTAAATTCCTCTAATTGATGGAGCCAAGACTCCACACCACAGCTCCGCTCCCCGAACAAACCAAATGGTGGCTGTTGGCAGCATATTGACAGCTTGTTAATGAAGGGATCCTTGACAGTGTGACAACCTGCCTGGGCTGCAGCAGGAAGCCAAGTCCGCCCCCACACAAGCCCCGAGTAATTAACAGGTGGGGGAAATAGCAAGAAGCTGCCACTGGGGAGAAGAGAAATATACTCAACAAAATGAATTATGTAGATTTTTTTAAAAAAGATTTTGATTCTGCAATATCTTTCTTATTTCTTGCTAGCAAGCTCCCCTGGGAAGAGTGTCGACTTGGGGGCCAGATGATCGTGGGTTTGCGTCTCAGGCTGGTGGTCTCCCCCTTCCCTGGCTTTGGAAGCCTTTGCTTTCTGGACTTTAGTTTGTGAGAAGTCACCTGACCGGGAATGACTTGTAAAACCACACTCATAGATGACACATTTCGGTCTTAAATTGTTAAAGAAACAAATTCTCTTTTTTTTTTTTTTTGATGATGGATTTGCTCAAGTGTTCTTATATTTCGATTTCTATTTCTACCAGTGTTTGATTTTTTTTTTAATCATGAAGTTTGGCCTTTGTTTTTTGGAGGGCATTAACTGTATGCTTGCATGCTTATACATGTGTGTGTGTGTGTGTGTGCGTACATGTGAGTTTGTATGTGGAACTCAGGGGTCAATGGCAGGTACTGTTTCTCTAGAGTTGTCTGTCTGGTTCTTTCCCTTTGACACAGGGTCTCTTTGTGAATCTGTAGCTCACTGATCGGGGGGTGGGGGAGCCGGTGGTCACCGAGTCCCAGAAATCCTCTGGTCTCTGCTTTGGCAGCACTGTGATTGCAAGAACACACCTGATTTATGTGTGTGTTAGAGAGTCACACTCAGTTTCCATGTTTATGCTACAAGAGCTTTCCTGACTGAGCCATTTCCTCAGCCCCTGGGCTTTGATCTGCATGTTTGTAGCATTTTAAATGATCATATTTCCCTGGTGAACACCATTGCCATCAGAGGGAAGGTCTCCCCTTCCAAAACTCTTGCCATGCTTTCTGTCCTACCTTGTATGTATTCGGTTTATGTTCCTGTGTTTTCACAGAACAGAGACAGGCTCAGGTGGGCTCAGGTACCACACTGATCTCTTCAATATCCTCTCTCCAACTTCACCAACCCCCCAAATATTCACATGTATCACTGTGAAGAAATACTTGGAGCCCAGTATGTGGCTCACCTGATTGGACCCTTCCCCTGAGCTCTGACAGACACCAGGCAAGAAGCAGACACAATGTCTCCAGACCTAAATTTGTAGCTCTCAGTGTTTCACCAAGGGCTGGATTTAATTTAGGAGACATTCAAGATGATTTAAAGCAATTGCTTTCAAGCTTCCTTGAGGCTTAGATTCCCTTATGAGTTGATGAAAGCTCTGGATTTTCTTCAGGGGGACAAAACAGCACAAACATATACTTTTAAACAATTCTGGCCCATTCAGTATATCTCTCAAAGCTCTGAGTGTGCCTCTGATTAAATATCCATGTTATAAATACCACGGAGTGAAAGGAAGTTGTAGTCTTTGCTCATTTCATTTATGTATGCATTTGTATCTTTATTTGTTTTATTGTTGTTTTAAATAGTAGCTCGCCCTGCAGCCCTAGCTGATGCGGACCTCACTAGTATGTCTACCTGATCTTGAATTGCAGGTGATGCTCTTACCCCAGCTTCCTTAGTATAAGGATTATTGGCATGAATCACCATGCCTGGCTGAGATTTAGACTTTAAATGATATCAAACTTATTTGTCAGAAGGCAGATTGTGAAATTCTGGCAGAAAATTGGCTTCACAGCAAGCTGGGAGGCAGCATTCTTTCATGGTCTCTGCTTCAGATCTTGCCTTCAGGTCCCTGCCTTGACGTCCTGTGATGATGGACTTATACAACGTAAGATGAAGTGCCATCCCTGCACCTGCCCTTCCTCAAAGTTGGGTGATTGCTCTGGCCTATGGTGGAGTCAGGTTTGCCAGGAAGTCCATGAGAGAGTGGATTGCTTTGTATGCAGTGGAGGCCTGAGCTATTGACCAGGCAATGAGTACAATGGACCCACCCAGCCATAGCTGAAGCACTCAACCAGGGCACCTGAAGGAGAGCTTCCATAGCTCAGAGTGTGCCCCAAGCTTCCCTCAGGAAAACCCCAAGGAGAAAAGTTCACAGAACATGGAAGAAGACCACCAGAAGAAAGGATCAGGATGTCCTAGAGAGAGAACATTTACACCAAGAAAATCAGCTGAAAATGTGTGCCAGCAGAGATGTGCTGAAAATTCTCAGAATAAAAGAAGGATCTGGAGCTGCGCAGTAGTGGTGCACACCTTTAATATCAGCACTTGGGAGGCAGAGGCAGGCAGATTTCTGAGTTTGAGGCCAGCCTGGTCTACAGAGTGAGTTCTAGGACAGCCAGGGCTACATAGATAAACCCTGTCTCAAACAAACAAACAAACAAGCAAACAAGAAGGAGTCAGAATCCATTTGAAAGTAGATGTTGTGATATGGCAGGTCAACTGGAAAACAATTACTTCTGGTAGAAAAAAATCATTGCATTAGATGTGGGGAAGTGGTTACAGGTACACTGTACAGCAGACAAGACTAGAAAATGGAAAGAGATTTTTGTGATGGTTAATCTCAGGTGTCTTGATTGCAGCTAGAACAAACTAAAGTCTAAGCTGCAGGGCAGACCTGAGAGGGGTTTTCTTATTCAGAGTATTTGAAGCAGGAGACCAATCCTGGGTCTGGACCACACCTTCCAGGGGCAGTCCAGATGGAAGGACATGGGAGAAGGAAATATCTTTGTCCCTGCTGACCCTTACTCTTGCTGGAAAGTTCAACTAGCCCTGTGTTGCAAAATTTATTTGTGGATATTAGAACTGACTTCTTTGGGATTCTAGTGTACCCTGAAGAACAGCAGCTCTCCAGGAACCCCCAGGACTCAGCACTAGACTCGGGTTGAACACCTATCATTCTTTTTTTAAATATTTACTTCATGAGCATTCAGGGTTTTGCCTGCATACATGTCTGTGTGAGGGTGTTGGATCCATGAAACTCGAGCTACAGGCAGTTATGAGCTGTCATGTGGGTACAACCTCTGGAAGTGCAACCAGTGCTCTTCCTCAGAACCGTCTCTTCAGCCCCCCAACTATCAGATTCTTGGTCTCTCCAGTATGAGCCAACTATTGTTAGATTATGCAGACTGTATCTAATAAGACTGACTCTCTCTCTCTCTCTCTCTCTCTCTCTCTCTCTCTCTCTCTCTCTCTCATACACTCATTCATCCAATTAATCAGCTATGCTCTTTAAAGAACCCTGACTAATATAGCATTGGAGAAAATAATTCAGAATATAGCAGAGATTTATAAAAACTGAGATTATGAGACAGACATAGGGAAATAGATTGCAGTATGCACAATTAAGAAATTCTTTTTTTTTTTTTTTTTTTTTTTTTTTTTTTTTTTTTTTTTTGGTTTTTTTCAAGACAGGGTTTCTCTGTGTAGCCCTGGCTGTCCTGGTACTCACTCTGTAGACCAGGCTGGCCTTGAACTCAGAAATCCGCCTACCTCTGCCTCCCAAGTGCTGGGATTAAAGGTGTGCGCCACCACCGCCCAGCTAAAGAAGAAATTCTTTTTAGTTCTGAATAAGTCTGTGTGTGGGTAAGTTCATATGATTTCAATGTCTGAGGAGGACAGAGGTGCCCTATGAATGGTATTGCCTTCTGTGAGCAGCTGAGCATCTCTCCAGCCACAGCAGGTAGATTTTCACCCTCCACAGGACATGGAAATGACAGCACTGGTGTTTAAGGGGAAGGTAATGAGAGTTTTCCAGAGATCATCAAAAAGTCACTGCCAGACAAATGCATACTTCTATGTTTCCATCCTCAGTAAAAGATGCCAGGAAAGAAAAAATTTCCAAAGCCCCTTGGCAAAAATATTCCTGATTTTAAATCTCAGCAACACAAGGGATTCAAATACCAACCAACCTCCCTCAACTCAACATGACCAGCAGGAAGCATGGTGTAGTGTGGGGCTCGTGATGACTGGCAAAATTAAAAGAAACTCTTATTTTGATCTTAATTATCTTAATATTTTGTATCATTAACAGTTCTTTTATTAAACATGATTCACTTATATAATAAAGATAAATACTTTAAAAAACTAATAACCTGGTTGGAAGTATAGGAAGATTATGCCTGAGTCTGCTCATAGTAAACTGCCTGGATCTGCTCATAGTCTTTATGGCTTAGTAGAGCTCACATTGTGTTCTGTGATCTATTCCCTCTCATGTGTAGTCTTCTTCACAAGCACATGCATCTGTTAGAACCTGTGGCACATTTAGGGAAATTTTTAATTTTAAATACTATTAAAATCAGAAGAGGGCTGTAGAGATGGGCCACTGCTGGGTTTCCAGCACTCATGTCAGTTGGGTTAAACAGCCAGTAACTTCAGGAGATCTTATGTCTCTGTAGGCACCTGCATGTATCTGCATGTTCACACACACACACACACACACACACATGAATAAATCATAAGAGAGATCTTTAATATATACATATACATTAATAAATCATAAAAGATCTTTAAAACTCAGAAAACAAGATGAATATAAAAGTAATGGATTCTTTCTTGATATTATGTCTTTACATCTATTCAGTGATGAATATTAATACACATGCATGCACGTGCATGCGCGCGCGTGTGCGCGCGCACACACACACACACACAGAGACACACACACACACACACACACACACAGAGTAATAAAAGAGGAGACCCATATGTCAAAAGTGCTTTGGACCCATGAAAACCCTAGAGTAATCTTGTTCTTCTAACTTCGTGTTCTAATTTTGGTTTCCACAAAAGCAAAGCGTGAGCCCAAGTTCTCTGGGGAACTTATTTGAGGAGAGATCTTAGTGAGCAGATGTGGGGTACAGGGAGGCAGCCAGAGAAGGAGGAAGTGCCAATATCATCTATGCTCTGTACATATGCTGCATGAATCAGTTTCATTGAATACTCCTACCCCCGGAAGATGAACAGAATTTCTCACAACAATGCCCCTTTCCCCATGAAGAGTGCAAGGCGTGGGTGTTCATCTATTGGCTAGTGCCTTTCCTCTGTGAAGTGCTTCCCTGGAAGCCTGTCACCTCCCTTCTATGGGGCTGGCAGAAGTGCTGAGAGGCTCCCTGGCACTAGAGCAGGAATAGAAGCAGAAAACACTAGATGCTTGTTCAAGATGAGACACCGTGAGCATTCAGGAGAAGCAGTGTGGCTGACACAGCTGATGCCAAGACCAGAGCGGGGCTACCAGGATGCGACTCAGAGCAACCAACTGGTACGATTGTTCTGGAATCGATCTCACTTACACCTGTGCACTCATCTCAGGTTATTTTTGAAAGAGCTCAATTTACACTAAACCACACTGTATAAATATATGTGTGGAATGCACACACATATAAATATATATATGTGCATTAAACATATTTCGGGTTCTTTTTTTTTTTCTAGAAATGGATATTGCTTGAGTTCATGAGCCATGCTTATCTCACAGATCCTTGCATATAGTAAGTGTAGGATCACAATTTTAATTTAACTTGGATAAGGAATTCCAAGATTATGAATTAGGAGAACTGAATTCCAGATCCTGCCCTAAAACCCACAAGATACTTGATACTGGGCCACTTCTCCATCTGTTTTGGATCTCACAGGTGTATCTATAAAATTAGGAGCTGATACACTTTCCTCTAAAGATCCCCAGATCTGCCAGTTGAATCCTGTTTAGCTCCACATCATTCAGCATTTTAGAGCCCAAATTACATTCCAGGCCCAGTGTGAGGGTTTCTATTGCTGTGAACAGGCACCATGACCAAAGCAATTCTTAAAAAGGACAACATTTAATTGGGGCTGGCTTATAGGTTCTGAGGTTCAGTCCATTATCATCATGGAGAAAAGCATGGTAGTGTCCAGGGAAGCATGGTGCAGGCAGATCTGAGAGTTCCATATTTATGTGGTTTCAAAGGCAAACAGGAGAAGATTGTCTTCCAGGCAGCTAGGTGGAGGGTCTCAAAAGCCCACCCCCACAGTGACATTTCCTCCAACAAAGCTATACCTACTCCAGCAAGGCCACACCTCCTCATAGTGCCACTGCATGAGCCAAAAATATTAAAAGCACCACACCCAGGATTGCAGAGATAAAGCTACCATCATTTTACTGAACAGGATGGAAGCATCTCTTTTAGAAGTGAGACATCTGAAGGATCATAGCACCATGGAACAGGTGTGAGAAGAAAGTAGTGGGGACAATTGACTAGAAGGCATTTAACCAGACCTGGACATGCCAAGAGGAATGCACAGATATATGGCTGAGGTAGAGCTTGGCCAGGAAAGAGGAGACATTGAAATTGCAGACATCTGCATAGGTGCTGAAAAGAGACGTTTCTGGGGCTTGGTGACCTTGGGAACTGTGTTATTCCAAAGCCTCATTTTGTGTTCCTGTGGATGGCTATTTGATATTCTCATTAGAGTTCTAATGTGTGCAAGCCTAAGCCAAGGTGCCTTGAGTGGACAGACAAACGGAAGCTTCCAGGGTGAGAAAAAAGACACAGCTTTCTCTGTTTGCTGGGGAAGGGGAGTCAACTTTTGCTTTGTTTCTCATCAAACAGCATTGTGGAGATGGATTAAAAACAATCACAGCCACGGACCAATAGGAAAAGATCTGTTATCTACTAGACAGATCTTCAGTCCACTCCTGCATTCAGTCAGCTCAGATTTCTTTCTAGAAATCAGTCTCTAATATTTTCTCCTTATTTGTGTTAATTGGGGGTTTTGGATTACTCTAGGTAAAAAGCCATCGGAATGGTCTGGGGAAGTAGCCCTTCATGCTAAGTTCAGAGAGCACACTGCAGGAACCGCAATCCCCTAGGTAGAGTGCTGACATCCCACTCTCTGATTGATAGACTAGAGTTAGAGATGGTCTCAACTATATGTCATGATGTCATTTTTCATAATGTTCTTTGCTGATAAAGGTGTCACCCCACAGGTAAATGCCAACTGAAAATATTGCTCTTCACAAAGAAATGGCCATTTCAATAACCTGCTTCTTTACAGAAGACTAACAAATAACAAAACTAGCCAAAATAGTGAGTAGTAGTCTTGCCAACATTTCCCCAGGGAAGAAGCAAAGATCTCAAAGACTTCGTTACTTGGAGGGAAGCTCATTTCTTAGAAAAATGGTTCTCTGAAACAGGCTTTGGTGCCAATGGCTGTTCTGGCAACTTTCTGTCCCTCAGTTATAATAACTGCTTAAAACTCAACATGAATGTCATCGCTTTAATCTACCTGTGGATATCTCAGCCTTAATTTGTGTTGACTCTTGGCCTTATCATTTTTGGACTGTTAATAAAAGAAACAGTTCTCATTTTAAAGGAATAAAAGATGTGGTTTATGTACGAGCCCAATTATGAGTGATCACAACCAAAGGACATAGGTTTAGATTTGCTGAATATCATGGTCCAGTGAGATAGGAATTTCATGAAAATTTTCTAGGAACATAACAAAGAGCCTGTGTGCAGGCCATAGGTCAATACCTGATGTTTTATCACCCCCCCTAAAAAGATACACACACACACACACACACACACACACACACACACACACACACACACGCATACTTGAATGTATGCATGCACCCATGAACATCACTTGCACTGAAGTGCCTACAGAAGTTAGAATTGGGCGTTGGATCCCATAGAACTGTAGTTACTGGAGTTGAGTGTGATCTAATGTGGGTGCTGGAATTGGACCTCAGTCATTTTCAAGAGCAGTAGATATTCTGAATTATATTTCTGGTTATCTATGACCAAATAATATTCATCTCAAAACTTTTTGTCTCAAAACAGTAGTGGTGTCTATCATGAATATAGAATGTTGACTCCAGCTTTTGCTTCTCAATGGATTTGTGGACCATTAGGAGTTGAGGCTGTGGTCATAGGAAGACTTCACACATATGTCTAGTTCCTGGGACAACTGAAAGAGAGGAAGATTAGACTGGAAGATGTCTATGTTCATACAGATTCTCCAGTGGCTACCTTGGATGCCATTGGTATAGGAGTTTTGAGATTCATTTCCTTTTGGCCAGTGACTCTCCTTAGAGTCAGCTTTCTTAGAAACACAGTTATAAGTCAGAAGGCTCTTTTTCCTCCTTGACTACCTTAAGAAGTCAACTATCATCCTGAGTGAGGTAACCCAATCCCAAAAGAACAAACACGGTATGCACTCTCTGATAAGTGG
>NW_022196906.1:107117963-107120538 GCF_008632895.1 Mastomys coucha | reverse complement strand
GGAGGGGAAACTGGGAATGGAGAAATTTACATGTAAATAAAGAAAATATCTAATAAAAAAAAAAGAAGTCAACCATTGCTACAAGTGCATTCTTTTGGTTACAGCTGAGTCCTCAAGTCTGGATCACATTCAAGAGGTAACATGATGTCAGAATGTAAACACTAACAGATCTGATTGCTAAGGACTGTCTTTAGAGACTAGCTGCGGTAGATGTATACTGAATACTTAGAGTCTTTTAGAATAATAAGACACTTTCACTTAAGAAGAAGCTTGGCCTGGGAAAACCCTGGGGGTTGAGAACATTCTTTTAAACCATTCAGTTAAAGGATGTTTTGTGGCATGGGGATGGATGGATATGCTAGATAGTTTTGTGTCAACTTGACATGGAGTCAGTTAAGAAAAATGCCCTAACCAGGTTGCCTTGTGGGCCAGTCTGTGGCACACTTTCTTGATGGATGATTGATATGGGGAGGACCCAGACAGTGTGGGTGGTGCTACCTCTGGACTGGTGGTCCTGGGTGCTGTAAGAAGGCAGGGTGACCAAGCCATGAAGAGCAAACTAGTAAAGATCATACCTTCATGACCTCTGCATTGCTGCTGCCTTCAGGATCCTACATGAAGTTCCTGTTCTGACTTTACCTAGTGGTAGACTATCACCTGAAACTGTAAGCCAAAATAAACCTTTTCCTTCCCAACTTGTATGGTGTCATGCTATTTTATCACAGCAATAAAAACCCTAACTAAGACTATGGGTTTGGATGTGTGAAGAGGCTCCAAGGGTCAGGGATTGGCAATAACCATCTCTGTCATGGCCATTGGGGGAACATAGTTTCATATGTATGAGGAAAATCATTAAAAGACTCCCTTAGGAAGTTCAAGGACTGAGATGTAACACAATGTTAGGATCCTGCCCAGTACATGTGCAGGCCTGGGTTTAGTCCCCAGCAAGCTGAAATAAACTAAATAAGGTGAAAGATGTAAAGAACCAAGGTGAAATTTGTATATTAGCAATATAAGGATCACTGTGCAGAAGCAATAAAGAAAATAACTACAGCACAGATGACTCAGTGCTCTGAATCCTCACCTGATGCTCAAGAGAGCCCCTGACCCCAAAGCTGGGGTTCACTTTGGACATCAAATCCATGCTGTTCATTCCTCTGCTCTTCCTACCTTGGTGCTCTCATTTCCCTTGGAATTTTGGTGACCCCAGATTCACGTTTTCTTTTAGGAAACCTGGGATGTAGAAACTACACCGTGGATAGTCATGTGGACGTAAGACCAAGTCTTCTGTGGTTAAAAATTCTGTTCTATAAAGCAATGAGATTTCCTTTTAGAATGAAGTGATGTGTGATGGTGGCACACCCAAGAAAGGATGAAAAAAATGCAATGTCTAAAGTGGTGCATGAACAATGGACAACGCTCTGCTGTTGTATGGTCTATGTTCAGAGTGCGCCATGTGCTCTCAGCCCCGCCTCAGTTACTCACGGTGTCCTCTTGAACAAGTTAGTCCACGCATCTGTGACTTGGTTTCCTCATCTACAAGATGAGAACAAGAACCTATTTCCCAAATAGTTATTTTAAAGATTAAGTGAATCATTAGTACTAAATACCAATAGTAAGTACCAATCCTAAGTCATTGGAACCTAGAATAGTTCTGTCAGTTATTTTTAGTACTTGAGCCTGATATATACTCTATTCTTAATATTTTTGAGTGACTATGTATAAAACAATTAGACCAATAATGATAAAATTTTCTCTTATAAGTTTATCCAATATTTGTAATAAGGTCAAGATGTGTAAAATATTTTTAATTCAAGGAATAGCAGTAGCTTGTTTAAAATAGAAAAGATGAAAAATGTATTCATATAAGAAGTATGTTTATTAAAAGCATACTACAGAAAACAAGTTATTATTCATACCATGGAGTACTATATAATTATTCAAGTATGAGGTTATGTGAAATATAAAACATGGAGTAATCTTCAATATATTCAATAAAAGCATTTCAGTGCATAAGATCTTATGTTATTAACAGCAGAATATATATTTATATTTGTGGACACATATGTATGCATATTCACTGTCTTGGATTCATTTCTGTTGCAGTGAGAGTTCATGTCTAATGCTCATCTGGATGCCTTCACTCTTGTACAGTTCAGAATCAATCCATGAAATGTTGTCTCCCACATTCATGGTGGGTCTTCCTACCTCAATCAACAATGAAGTAAATTACCCCCAGATAATACCCCCTGTGTTCACAGGCTAACCTGATCTAGACAATCTCCTCACTGAGACTTTCTTCCCAGAAGATTCTAGATTGTGGCAAGTTGACAGCTTAAACTAACCATCACACCACATTGTCATTGTCGTCATCATTATCGTTGTTGTTGTTATCATCACCATCATCACCATCACCATCACCATCATCATCATCATCATCACCATCACCATCACCATCACCATCAGTTGACAGCTTAAACTAACCATCACACCACATTGTCATTGTTGTCATCATTGTCGTTGTTATCATCACCATCACCATCACCACCACAACCACCACCACCACCACCACCAC
>NW_022196906.1:107103450-107117462 GCF_008632895.1 Mastomys coucha | reverse complement strand
AACATCATCAGTATCACCCTTCCATCTATAGCAATTTGTCAAACAAGGTTGTCTAAGGAAAAGAGAAGTATAGGCTGATTTTTGTTTTTCATGTGAGGGAAGTCCATCCCACTTAGAAACTAGCCAAACAATTCAGAGTTTTTAAAAGACAGAAACTTGGGCTAGAGAGACAGCTCAGTAGTTAAGAGCACATACTGCTCTTACAATGGACCCAAGTCCAGTTCCCGTTATCCATTTCACAACCACCTGCAATTCTAGCTCCAGATGATTCTGGGCCATCATCCAGCTTCCTGGCACCTGTGCTTACGAGTACCTCTTCTCCCCACAATGTGTATGTGTGTGTGTATATATATATATATATATATATACATATACATATACATATATATATATATACTTGAAAATAAAAAGTAAACATCTTAGAAAGTGAGAACAAAATTCAGTGTTAAAGAAGAGTTGTTGTATAGGGTCATAGAAGAGGTTGAGTGTATTTTAAGCATCCAAAAGAGTTACAGAAAAAGCCCATATATAAACACGAATCTGTTCTGTACGAGGCAGTGCCAGGCCCTTTACCTGATAATTCCCCTGTGAATTGACTTCCAAAGATTGATTATGGCTCAGCCTTCCACTCCTTTGAGTTGGAAAATTAGATTGAATACCATTATTAATTTTGATTACCAGACTTGAATTTTCTGTAAGCTCATTTAGCCCTTCACAAGTACTGCTGTGGAAGTCTGCATTCTCAGGAGATGGGCATACTCAAGGTAGACCAGAAGTACCTACTGTGTGCCAGAACTCCTGCTGGATAATCGAGCTGTATATCACAATAGTTAGACCTCTCACTTCCTTTCTGAGTAGACAGCATTATCTCTGTTCAAATAAGAGTCAGACTTAGGTGGTTAAATGACTTAGTTATGGCACCTGGGATTAAATGACACAAAAGAGACAATGTGAGTGGTGCTCCAACTGGTACTTGAGGTCAGAGAAACCTAATATATGTATCTTAGAAGTCTTTAGAGTATGATCAACCTTATGTACTGTCTCAGCTTGGGCAGGCCTGTCTTATGCCAATGAGAGTGGTGTGGTTGGGAGGAAGAAGAAAGACACTCATCATCCAGCAAATGGTCCAGCATGGAGCCTTGCTTTAAGCCTTTGAATGCTGACCCAGGTGTGTCTTCAGGCTTTGCACTGTTGCTTCTTCCTAAGTTTGAACCCTAACAGTATTATTATTCTTGGATATGGTGCTATAGATCTGTAAACAGCCTCTTTGCCCTTGGGTCTACATGTTATTTCTTTGTGACTTAACCTGTAGAAGGTGGAAGTGAGCTACTTATTTTTAGGAATATGTCCAGATAAATAACATTTTTGTTTCACTTTTGTGAGACAAGGCCTCACTTTCTAGCATAGACTGTCTTGGAACTCATATGATAGTCAAAGCTGTTTTTAAATCTTTGTGATCCTCCTGCCTCAGCTTCTTAAGAGCTGCCATGATGGGATTCAGCCACCATGCCCAATTGGAAGCTACTGATTTTTATAGCTTATAATTTCCACCTCTCTCCATAGAAGATTAGATGTATCTTCTAGAAAATATTGAGTCTTTGATTTGGACTTTATAGATTTCTTTGTTCTGTCCTGGGTATGCCAGTGGTACTTAATCTGGCTTACCTAATTGAGCAACGATCTGTCATCCATTTAAGATATACGCAGGAGGCAGAGATTCTATTGCTTAGAGGCATGGATATCACCAGCAGAAATCCGAAGCACAAGGCTCCACATTGGAAGATGATATTTTTTTTCTTTTCTCTTCTTGCCTGAGTGGATGACTGTATGTTCTCCCTCCCTTTGCCCATGGGAAGAATGATTCTATGGATGTCACTCACATTATTGTATTACACAATATAGGAAATGTAAAGGAATTTTTATACATGTGATGGTCTCTAGCTTGATTTTTGAAATTATAAAAATGGAGATTATCTGAGCAGGATTGATCTAATCAGGAAGGCCCTTTAAAAGAAGACTTAGGATAGCTGTAGGGTTATAGGGCACCTCCTATCTGCCTTGAGTTGACACAGTCAAAGGAAATGAATTCTTTTAACAGCCCCAAAAGCTTCACAAAGTTTTATGGTCCAGATGAGCATGTAGCCTACTGAAACCTTGACTGCTGCCTTAGGAGAGCCTGAGTAGAGACCCACTCAGACTTCTCGAAAGCGGTCAAGTTTGTTGTTTTGTGTTACACAGTCCAGAAAACTCAAGCATAGCCCTTCTCTCAGAGATGGAAGGAGATGGGATTTAGATTCCGTCATGTGACCAACTACAGGGTCTACATTTGGCTTCTCTCGTTTGTTCCTTTATTAAACCTACTTAAGTATTTTTATGTAAGAATCTTCAAGGACAAAAATCTATACATCTTGATGTACTCACTATACCACTGTCTGATGTTGGTAAAGTTACTAAATTACTTTAAATTACTTAAATTCCTATACACCCCCTTGATTTGTCTGTGCCACAGGAATCACTGTGGTTGGACACTCACATGGCTTATATTGAGAGATTAACGAAGAAGCTGCCTGGTAAGAGACTTCTACAGACAGAATCATTATCTATGAGGATTATGGATGTGTGGGCACTGATGGTGGATTAATAGGAAAACTGGGTTTGGTGTCTGATGGGTTTGCAGTCATTCTATCTCTGGTATTTAGGTGCTTTGTGACCTTAAGTAAAACAAGATCTTATTCTCTCTGACTTTCCCCTGAAGCCTGAGTGGCAATCGTAGGCTAATATTAGCTTCTTGTTTTTACTTTGTTTAAGTCAGCCTCTGTTTTATAAGTTTTGGGGTACCCTTTTCTGATGACCACTTGAATTCTCTTAACTCTGGGAAGAAACTGAAGACAGGAGTTCATTGGGAATGGGGACTTTCCAGCTGACAAAGAAGCCATGGAAAATTTCCATCTCTTTTTCAAGAGCAGAATGTCACTGCATTCTGCTTTGAGGAAGAATAAAGGAATTTGAATAAAATGTCAGTTTCCTTCTGAACTAATTTGGGAATCTTAATGACATGCACAATCTAGGCTGAACACATGAATATTTATAATTAAAAATGAAGCTCTTTTCCCTCCCTTCTCATTGTGAACGTGAACATAAATCCCCAGGGACATCCTGGGTCAGAACTGTTCATTTTAAGAAAGACTTGAAGATAGAGGTAAAATAAACCAAACTAAACCAAAAGCAGAACCTCCACCCCATGCACAGCAGGGTACCAGCTGGGTTTGATGACATGCTGTTAGGAGGACAATCATAGCCTGGGGTTGCATCCAGGTGAGACCTGGCTACCTGCTCACCCTTCTCCTGACCTGGCCATTTTTTAGCTTACACACATATTTTATTGTCCAAATATACAGAGCCTCTTCTTTATGCAACAGAGTGGGAAAGTCATGCATTAATATATAAAACACAGCAGCACAATATGTGCCAAGTGGGGACTCTGGGCATCTGTGGGATTAGCTGTTAGTTAGCAGTTATTACGTCCATATTATAAATGAGCAATCTGAGACGGAGCGATGTCATGCTTGCCTATACTTGGTGACAGAAGATTTATTCCCTTAATTAGAATTTTTAATTCTTATTTTTAATTAAAGTGTCTCTTCAGCATTATTTCCTTACACTCAGCGCTGACCGAGCCCTGCTTCGGTGTGGAGGAGAAATGAGCAGGTTGTAGGTCTGGACTGTTCAGCCCCAGATAAGACTCCAATGTCTTATTCCTGTTTGGACAATTTTGCAGTTGAACTTGATGACAGCTACAGAGCATCTTCTAGTGCGGAGTTTTGGGGCTACAATTCATGCCCCAGTTTCATTTCTTTGGACGCAGTGGGAGGAATTGCTTAAGGGAAAAAAGTCAATGCTTGTGCCAGTTAGAACCTTTCACCTTAAATAATGTCTCTTTTCCTCTCACATGCATGGAGAGAATGGCTCCTGCCTCTGGCCTCCCCTGAGTTAAAGCAGGGGATTTTTTTCAAGAAACTTGTTTTGGATGTCTGAGGCCAATCAAGATAGAGAGCTTTCTCTACTAAGAAGGTAGAAAAGTTTGCTAGCTCAGAACCTTCCAACTTCCTCCCTGAAGTCATGGGGTTTCTTCTCTTTCTTTTCTTCTGGAGTTAACGGTTTCTTCCTGTAACAGGGCAGTGATCGACTTTCCTGGACGCAACCCACATCCATTATCTCTGTGACAGTGCCTTAATTGAAATGACATCTTAGAATTATTACTTTAAAATTCATTGTTTAATTCAGTAAATTTAGTATTAATTAACGCCAACTGCCCTGGTGTTTTGGTCTCTCATTTGTCACTTGCCTGGCTCATGGAGCAATGCAGGAAATGAGAAGTCTATTTCATTTTACAGGACTTACTTTATTTTGCAATTCAGATTTGCTATTGTGGCAAGAATGGAATTCGAAATGGCTGAGTATTTTGCAATGATCACGTACTTGGAAAAAAAAGAAAGGAAACAAAAAAAGGAATTGGTGGTGGATAAAAAAGAGGAGGAAAGGAGTAAGGGAGGAAGGGGAAGGTAGAAGGAAAAGAGAACAAGAATGAAGATGCTGCTGCTGATAGTGATGATGATAATGTTGATAGTGATGATGATGATGATGATGGTGATGATGATAAGGAGGAGGAGGAGGAGGAATAGGAGGAGGGAGTGGTTATCAGATTCCATTCAATAGATGAGCCTCAGTATCAGGAGAGACAACAGGAGTCAGGCTGGAACATACAAGTGTCAGTGGGACCTCTTTGAGTAATGCCAGTTATATTCTTTGAAGACTTATTTCATTAGAATAACATTCAAAAGTAAGATGGTGTGTATATATGTATGTCCCTATGCATTCCAACCAGTATGGAAACACAGCTAACATTTTTTTCTAGCACCATGGGTAAATGGAATGCTGTAGTTAATTGAATATCATCATAAAAGCAGTTATCACCACATTATTAATATCCTATGAGTTAGGTGATGCCAGAAAGGTAGATATTGAGTTCTGCTGGTTAAACGTGGCCTTTGGTCTTAGGCTAGTTCTTCCAGAGGTTTCAGGAAATTCTCTGGGAGTAAGTAGCTTGTTCTGGAATCATTTTAGTTGGTTGTCATATGCAGTACATTGCCACTGACCCCATATTTCAGACCACTTAAGCTTGCAGAAAGATGTACATTTTGGTTTCAGTTCTCATCTGGGTCTTCTAGCCCAACCTCTGAATGGTGCAGGACCACATGAGGACTGGGAGTATGCAACAATACCTGTGTGTTCTGGTTTTCGTTCCTCCCTTCGTGATGCAATTAGTAGTCACAGTCATTCGTGCATGGCCCATGCTGAGCACCCTATCTACTCTTTATGACCCCCTGAAGACTACAGCTTTAATCACCATCATCCTCTTAATATTGAAACATGGAGATTAAACACCAGTGTGTGCTTCAGAGAGAACAACATGGATCTAAACTAAGCAAGAAGTGATTAAAGCAAACATCCTGAAGATGAGACATGAGAGGGAATGGGGTCCAAAGAGGGCACAGTTTTTTAGTCTGTCAAAACTTGGGCAATTGGGGATAAGTGCTCTTGGGAACCTTGGGGGATGGTGACAAGCCATATCAGTTTGTCTCTTGAGGGCTGAGTAAGCCAAGTATTCATACTTGGTTTCTACTGAAAGCTGATTCTGGACCACTAACACCATGCCCCCAGCATTGCTGACATACCCAAAAGATAGTCCTTGGTCTTCCTTTAAGTTGTGACAGAACTGTCCTGGAAAGATGAAAACCAAATGATTCAGGCAGGACATTGATAGCATCTACTACTTAGATTAGCTAGTTAGGCTCAAGTACTAGCTAAGGTTAGAAACAGGTGGGTGTGAAATCACAGGAGAGATTGCTTAGGAGTCAATGTAACCATAATCTCACACAGCTCAGACAGGCAACTTGTAGGTGTGGAGTGGATATGGCTAGGGCCCTATCCATATTCTCTTCACTGGGCCAACACTTACCTCTGCTGCCATATTGACTAATAATAGCCATAGCTTTTATCCATCTACTCAAAGTTACCTTTAGCTAATGGGGACCACTTGGCTAAGAGGTTATACCCCATGCAAGCATAGCCCAGAGCCAGTGATGCAGGGATGTGTGAGAATCCTGACACCTTAGGGAAAGGCTGCTTATGCTAACAGCAGCAACCTACACTTACCGTCATGGTACCTAGACACTGTCTGTCCCTTTTGGCTTCCTATGTTATGGTGACCAATAATCCAATGAAGATGCCTCTTTACCATATTCCAGTATTCTGATAGCTCCTAAAAAGTCTATTTAACATTTTAGAAGAGTGGTGATTAAGCAGATATCATGCTAGTATATGAAAATGTAGAATGAGCACCATTAATATGAAGGCCGCACAATCCTAAGACAGTGTTTCTGTGGTTGAGGAAGTTAATCTTTGTTTGTGGATACAGATGATAGTTAATCTTAATTGACAACATGATTGACTTGGAGATGTGCCTAGGAAAATAGTAAACCACATGGAGTTTGTATGTGAGAGTGCTTCCCAAGTGGATTAACTGAAAAAGGGGGTGACTACTTACATGTGAGGACTGGAAGGAATATAAAAGCAGGAAAAGGCCAACCAGTGCAGACATAATAGCTCTCTCTGTTTCTCTCTCTCTGTCTCTCTCTCTCTGTCTCTCTCTCTCTATATATATATGTATATATATTATGTATGTATGTATATATATATATATATATATATATATATATATATATATACACATGATGTGTGTGTGTGTGTGTGTGTGTGTGTGTGTGTGTGTACTGATTGGCAGGTTGGAGAAATGCATTTCAGCTGGGAGCCCTGGCACTCTTATTCAGAGAGACCTTGGGTCTCACATCCAGTTCATCTCCATGCTCTCTTATTTGTATTTTAGAGTCTTATAAGCACTTTGGAGCCAGGGTTCTGTATGCCCTTAGTTACAATATAATATAATATTATATATATATATATATATATATATATATATATATATAATATAATCAAGAAAGATTCCTTTACCACAGGGCCTGTAGAGCACACATGTTCAGATCAAAACAGAAAGGGGCTTTAAAATGGCTCAGTGTTCACATGAAGTGTAAGCATGAAGGCCTGAGCTTGAACTCTAGATGCCCTGTATAAAGAGCTGTGTGGTAGTGTATGCCTGTGAGCCCAGCACTGGGGAGGGGGAGGCAAATGGATCCCTGGAAAGCCAGCCTAGCCTACTTGGCAAGTTCTAGGCCAGTGAGAGACCTGTCTCAAAAACTCAGTTCCTAAAGAAAGACAGCGAAGGTCATCCTCCGTTTTTCACATGCACTTGCATTCAGATGTACACAAACACACACACACACACACCCCTACACACACCTACACACATACACACACACATACACACACACACACACACACACACACACACACACACTGCACCTGGAGAATGGATCGGTGGGGCATCTCACAGCATGGGGTCATTAGAGTAGGTTAGGAGCTATTGTATTTGCTTCATGCTTTTGAATTTAATTTAAATTCCATGTACATTTGCTGAACACCTAGCAAATGCTAGTTCCCACGCTAAGCCTAGGGGCGATTATAAAGATGAAGATGTTGCCTGGCCTTCATTCCTGTGAAGAGGCCCAGAGTACAAAAGCTGAGTACTAGAATGAGGGCTAATCAGTCAATTCTGTATATAGCCCTGGGAGCATTGAAAGACAACTGGTTAATTCTGCCTGCAGGGCATGTGTAGATGATGCTGAGAGATGAACACATTGCATGGCCAAGAAAAGACACTGGATTTGTTTGTCATTTGTACTTGTTTGAGTTGCCAGCTTGGCCCAGACCAGAGTCACCTGGAAAGAGAGAACCTCAATTAGGGAACTGCCTCCATTAGATGGTCCTGTGGGGCATTGTCTTGCTTAATAATTGATATGGGAGGGACCAGGTCATTGCAGGCAGTGCCACCATGGGCAGGTGGTCTTGAGTTGTGTAAGGAAGAAGTTAAGCAAGCAATGGGGTGTAAGTGAGCAGCACCCCTTTGTGGTCTCTGTTTCAGCTCCTGCATTAAGATTCCTGTTTCGAGTCCCTTCACCTTGGCTTCCCTTCATGATGGGTGTGAAGTGGAAGCCTGAGCCAAATAAACCACTTCCTCCCCAAGTTGCTTTTGATCAGTATTTTTATCACAGTAACAGAGAAGCAAATTAGGACACCTCTGTAGGCAGTAGTAGAAAAAAATGCAACATCTCCTAACTATTTCCTTACAGTAGAGTTTTATTTCTGTGTTAGCACACATAGACACCCTTCCCCATCCCCCCTCTCTCTTCCACCCGCCCTCCAAGACATAGCTAAAGTCATACAACTTCAGCATCTTGTTTTTTTCTGGTGGTCTGCATTATCACACGGCAGACATCCATACTACGCAGGTCCTGATGAGATTTCCTGGTAAGGGCTGCTGAATTAAACTGCTTCCAGATGACAGGCTCAGTGGAACAGGCCCAGGCTGTGTTTGTGCCGATGAGAGAGGTATAGTTTCTCCCCATTAGAATGATTTATAAAACCTGTCATTCTCATGTCTGCAGGTTCATTTTAAAGGGATTTGGTAGGATTCTGTTTGTTATCGTGGAAGGAAGAGAATAATATTGCCCCAGTTTTCACTTCGGAGAGTAACGGAAAGTGACAGCCAAGAGGCATGCTGGAATGGTGACAGCAGGAGGGTCTCCTGGGAAACAAGAGAGAGGGAGAGTGACTCCCACTGAACACCTGTGTGGTCCCAAGCACAGCTCGGAGTGTGTCTGACATACTGTTTCACTCATCTCACAAGATGAAATGAAACCATCGCAGAAGAGTGTGCGGGCACACGTTTTACCGAGGTTAGGCCTAATTACCATTTTCTTTTTGTCCCAGGGAAAAATTCATTAGAGACCATTTCTAGCTTTCTGTGACCGGACACTGATTTGGATCCACATAGTGGGTCAGTTTTCTTTTACCTGTATATTTGAAGCGGAAAGGAGCGAGGCAAGAAGCAGGTGGCTGGGTTCATGGGAAGGGAAAATGAGAGTGTGTGCCTGAAGAGATTAGAATTTTGTTGTCAGTTCTTGCTTTGGATGGCAACTCCTAGTCTGCTGCACACTGGTCCAGGCACTATGGCAAGAGGTTCCCCATTTCTTTTCTGCCCCTCACACCTTCTCTGGTGATAAAGAAGCCAGGATTTGGGACAGGCTTGCCCCTCTGGAAAAGGAAAATGATCTAATCTCCTTTTTAGTTCTTCCCAATCTTCCACCTGATTTTTATAAGCGTATATTGATTGTACATAATAATGAGTTTCATTGTGATATTTACTTTCCCAAAAGACATTTTACTTTCGTCGTTTTTATTTTTAATTTACATGTATAAATGTGGGTATAGGTTTGTGGATGTCTGAGTGCAGTGCCTGCAAAGGCCAGAAGAGGGCCTCAGATTTCCTCTGGAGTGACAGGTGGTTGTGGAGTTGCAGAGGAACAAACTCTGGTCCTCTGCAAAAGGGTCACACACTCTGAACCACGAAGCCTCCACCCCAGCTCTTCTGTATGACATTTTAATGTACAGATGTAATATGCTTTGACCTCCTTCATGGTCCTTTTTCATCTGCTTCCCATTCATGTTGACATCATTCTACCTAGCTGGTCCCCTTCTACTTTTATGTTGTCCTCCACACCCCCAATAACACTTGCATGAGTGGTGTGTGTGTGTGTGTGTGTGTGTGTGTGTGTGTGTGTATGTGTGTGAATATGTATGTACATTTCAATGAGTTTCATCAGGATTCGATATAGGGGCATGGATGAAGGGTTATTTATAGAGGCATGGACAACTTATCAATAACTATACCACTGAAGAAAATGTCTCAATGCCCTAGATACAGTAGCTGCTTGCACATCCTCAGGGAGAGGTGAGCCCTCCTGGGGGCCACCTTTCCTTCCTTCCTGATAGAATGTTGACAGAGCCACCCGTGCAGGTTTTTCTGTCAGCTCAGTTTTACCCTGATCTAGAGTCTTATGGCATTTAAAAGCTGCAGCTCTTTAATTTTGGACATGTTGAGGCCAATTATTGTATCCAATTCCGTTAGATATTCTAGCCCTATTAGACCTCTGTGCACTTCAGCGTCTGTGTATGAAAAGATCAGCTGTTTTAGAGATGGTCAGTGTAAGATGCTCTCACCCAAGTGACCCATAGTCAGGATTCTACCTTAAAATAGGGCAGCCAAATCACTTTCCGGCCACAGGAACAAATGGCTGGCTTGCTACATTTTGTTCCCTGTGGAGGATTTGATTGGATGTGAGTCACCGTGTTCTTTGTCACATTCTTCCCCAGAGCAAAAGCCAAAGATGGCACTGAAGAGTGTGCCTTGCACAACAAAGACTTAGAAAGAGGAGCTCTGAGGACAGAGGTGGATTTCAGCTACTCCTTACCTTGAATACCACCCTGCCTTCATAGCCAGTCCCCAAACATGCTGTGAAGATGCGTGCTGCCCTTGCTGAGACCCAAGCCTTGCCTCTCTCCCTACAACCCACTTTGGACAACCATCACCGTTGCCTTCTCTGTTGTATTTCTCCAGATTTGCAGCAGGCTCATGCTTCCCTCTCCCATCCTGGTGCCTTAACTTGCTCATCTGTGATATTTTCATTTTATACCCCAATCCTCTTCCTTTTATTTCTCTCTCAACCGCTTCCTACCCATGAACTCTCTAGCTGCTCCCTCTCTTGCCTACTTGATCATAGCCTTCCTTCCCATGTAATGTGTGAGGTTTAGAGCCCTTCTCCAGCAGCATTGCACTTGAAGTTTGGTGGGCTGTACGGCTCATTGTGAAAGGTCCCCATAGGCTCACATGTTTATACACTTGGTCTCTAGATGTCGGCACTGTCTGGGAAGGCAGTGAAACCTCTAGGAGGTGGAGCCTCATTCAGGGGAGCAGACTTACTTCCTGCCCACTCTCCATGCTTCTTGAGTGTTTACTGCCATGTGACCAGCCAGCCTCCTGTTCCAACCACTGTGCCTTCCCTGCCTGCTACTATGTCTTCACCACCATGATGGATTCTATCTCTCTGCAACTGTAAGCCAAAATAAACCCCTTCTCCATTAGTGTGCTTTGGTTAATATATTCTTATCACCGCAACAAGAAAGTGTCTAAGATATCAGACTTCCCTTGAGGTAATATCCCCCTCTACATAGCACCATTAACCCTCATGCATGCATTCACAAGGACTCTCTCAGTTCTGCCTTACTAGATATGAATTAAGTCTCATGATCATTTGGGGTCACATGAAATACTATGTCATGGTCTCTTGAATGAGTAGAGATAAAGGGCACAGATGTTTTTGAGTCAGAAGGAGGTGTGAGTTGCAGTTGGGCATTCTCCAAGTTAAGTGGTCTTGGACAATGTGTCTAACCTTAGGAGTCTTAGTTGATGATCTCCACACCAATACAATAAGCTCAGCATGGTGCTTATTACAGTGGCTCGAAACATAGCTCTCATTTCCACATCCTAATTCAGTCTTCATCAATGATATCTGGGGAAAAGGCTTCTGTGGATGTTATCACAAGGAAGGAAATTATCCTGGGTGACACAGGTGTGTCCAACTCAAGGGGAGACAAGTGTTCCTACAATAAACATGCAAATGAGCCCAGTCTCAGGGGAAAATGCAATTGAGGACAGAGGCAGAGATTGTAGTGATGTGGCCACAGGTGAAGGGATCCAGAATCCACCAGAAGCAATAAAAACCCTGCAAGGGTTTCTCTCTAAACTAGATCCCCTAAGAGACTGGGTGTCTCTTGACTTGACTCCCTTACTGTGGAATTCTGGGATCTAGAACTAAAGAGATCAATTCCTTGTCTTTTCAACTACTGTGATGACATACATTGACTGCCAACTTGATAGGGTCTAGGAGAAGAGCCTCTGGGCATGGCTGTGAGGGATGATTGTAATAAGGTTAATTGAGGTGTGACCCACCGTAAAGTAGGTGGCATCATCTTTTGGGTAGGGGGTCCTGGGCTGCAGAAAACTGGGAGAGCCAGGCAAACACAAACATCAATACTTTGTTTCTTGGCTGTTGATGCAACAGGGAGAGCTGCGTCACCTCCTGCTGCCCTGGCTCTCCAGCCACTATGGCCTGTCATCGTATCTATGAGACAAAATACAGTTTTCTACTCTGAGATGCTTCTGTTAGGTATTTAGTACAATACAACTGCCAGCTTTGTGGTACTTTGTTACAGAACTAAATCTTCATTAACTTTGTTGTAATAATAATTCTTATGCTACACTGCTGCCTGTCTATTCCAAGCAACCACAAGTTCTCCTAGGGCGGGGACTATTTCTAGCCTTCCCAAACTGCCCACTTCTGGGTTTTGACTGAATCTTAGACACGAATATGCTTTGTAAATGCTGAGAATATATTTCTGACTTATCCTCTAATTGTTCCTGTAGAGTTGAGATTTCTATCAGTTAAAAGGAAATCAGAGAAAAACAGAGGAGAAAGCAGAATCCCCTGCCTGCATTTTAAGAATTAATGCTCCAAAATTTTGCTCTTTTTATTCATCTATTATGTGTCTCAAAGAGCCAGGAGAGGGTGAATGTATAATTTAGATCAGAGACCATGCAATTGCTCTCATTTTTCTTCAGTCATCAATTAGCATCTCCCAGGTGCCTTCTCTGTGCAGAGCCAGGGCTCTCTTGGACTCTACATTTCAGCACCTTGATTGATGAACAACTTATTCCAGTGACTCACGTCTGCTGCTAGTTGGGTAGGATTGTGCCCAGAGTTCTCCGTGGACATTCATGTCAGGATAGGCACAATCACCCTTGTGGCTATATGTACAATGTCCATGCACAGCAGGAGAGGGCAGAGCATTTTATTAAGATGTTCGCTTAATGGAAGAGGAGTTGTCCAGAGTTCTGTGAAGAGTTCATTTTTGCAGCATACATCCGTATGTTATGCAGAGTTGGTCCAGTGGTATCCATGATGGTGACTAAGCGGAAAGAGAGAAAGAGGCTAAGTAAAAACAACAGCCACAGTAATACCATGGACATCTTCAGGGCCAGTCCTGGGATGGACATCTTCAGGGCCAGTCCGGGGATGAAGAATGATGTCACTGTGTTGTGTAGAAATGATATCTCTCATATCCTTTGGTTATTGTGCTGTAATAAAGAAAATGGCCCCAATTCTATGTCACCTCAGTCTATGGGGGAAGCAGACCTATAACAGAAACAGGCTAGTGTTAAAGAAAACCCGAATCTAGTTATGAAGGGCAACAGAGAGCCCTGGCAGCCAGATGACCCATATAGGTGTGTGCTCTGCAGCAGTTGGAGGTTGACATTGGTGGCTCTTTATTTTTTTAATAAGAATCCTAGATTTCCACAAAGTGAAGAAAGTAGAAGAGAACTGAAGAAGGAGAAGGCATTTGCATCCATTTGAAATCTTAGACCTTCTGTAAATGTTATTTCATCTCAGTCCTCAATAAGCCTAGAGAATCTGCTATCATTGCCTGATTAAACAACTTCCTGAAGGCCATGTGGACGTGCCATAGAGTAGTGGAGTCCAACCATGCCTGTCTGCATTCAGAATCTAAAGATACCCTGCAATTTCCCCATCCAGTTAGTCCCTCGTAACTGTACTGTGCTGGGTTTGGGTGAGGTTATTCATACACCTTCTTTACTAAAATCTGCTACTTTGTGTACACACTAGTGTGTTTGTAAACTGTCATACAACAAAATTCAGTACATGTGCTGAGGCATAACACATGTATCCAACCCAGCTACAAGCTTGAATGGGTTAAGGACTAGGGTGGGGTTTGACTGTTAATGTTGTTTTCTGGGTGAGGTCCCAGTATTAATCTCTAGGTAGGATAGGGATCAGTAACTGCTGTCTTAAGCTGTAACTCTCTCTGTCTCTGTCTCTTTCCATCTCTTTCTGTCTCTGTCTCTCTGTCTCTCCGTCTCT
>NW_022196906.1:107099447-107103440 GCF_008632895.1 Mastomys coucha | reverse complement strand
CTCTCTCTCTTTCTCTGTCTGTCTGTGTGTGTATGTGTGTGTGTGCCTGAGTTAACTGAAATAACTCATCATGATGTTCTATTTGTCACTTGTCAAGGAAATCAATATTGTCTAGACTTGTTACATTACCAGGACCTACACTGGGCAATCAGAGTCAAAAGAGGGTTAGCTGTGGAGCAGGGTGGGAAAAAGCCCTGGGTCTCTGGTGATGGCGATATTAGGAACTTGTCTCTACCAGGGAGCGTTTGGGAGCACCGTGAAGCTAAGGCAGGTCACATTTGTATAAAACGGGCAGTGAGGTGTGTGTGTGTGTGTGACCTTATGACTTTAATTAGGATTGTTCACATGAGCATGGGCAAGGGGTTCTTTAGAGTAGTGCAGTCAACTTTTCAATGGCTACATCACTAAAGAAAATGTCCCTTGCCCCCTTAGCAAATGTTAATTGTGTAAGTATCCTTTGGGAGGGGTAGGGCTTTTTGAGTTACTTCCCACATAGTGGTATTTTGAGGGTTAAGTAAGATGCTGAGCTTTGTGATATCCTGTAGTACCTGAATATCTTCCACAAAGGTGTGAATGAGTAGCATCCATTACAGGTACCAAGGAGGAAGGGGAGGCAATGACACCCTTAGCAACAGCTCAGACACCTTCAAGGCCAGGAGCAAACAGAAATGGGCTGTCAATATGATGGCTGGGAACGATCATCCTCTTGTATCCCTTGGCCTGTTTCGTTCATTCAAACATTTATCAAGGAACAAACATTCCGTGTGGGGAATGGAGACAAACGAGGAACAGTCTTTCCCTGCAGGACTTGAGAGTCTAGTTGAGGAGACAGATGTCAACACATAATTGCTTTGTACGTTGCCGGATGCCTCCTCAGACAGGAGGGAGGCACAGTCCTGGTGATACTGTGCATTCCATGAGTGCAGGGCCATCTGTGTCCGTACGCAGTTCTTTCTCTTCTGCTCCCAGGGAAGGCCCCACCCATCTCATGAGAGTGTTGGTTGAATTAATAAATGCTGGAGGGAAGAGCTGATGCATCTATAGGGATGCTCAGAGGAATCATCTATGAGATGAAATGTTTAAGCTGACGTATTTGATTCTGGGAGGTTGAGAAGGGGTGAACGGAGGAGGTGTGTGTGGGTATGCTCGTGCAAGCGCATGTGTTGATGGTAGTTGTAGATAGAGAGATGCCAAGCCACAGAGTGACAGAACAAACTGTATAAAAAGGACAGGGTCACAGTAGGAACCATCTGAGATGAGGAAATAGTCAGGAGTGGTTAGAAAACAAAAGTCAGGCGGGCAGTGGTGGTGCCGTCTTTAATCCTAGCCCTTGGGAGGCAGAGGCTGGCAGATTTCTGAGTTTGAGGCCAGCCTGGTCTACTGTGTGAGTTCCAGGACAGCCAGGGCTACACAGAGAAACCCTTGGAAAAAAAAAGAAAAAAGAAAAGAAAAGAGAAAAAAAAAAAGAAAACAAAAGTCCCGGGGAATGAGGTGTGGATGTCATACAATGGTAGATTAAAATACAGGCCACTACTACTGATTGACAACTCTCTTCATTCCAGAGAGACCTACTGGGTTTTATAAGTCAAGTCTGTCAGTGAGCTTTGGTGAGAGCTCACTCAGCGTGTCAGGCAATGGCTCCTCAGTCTTAGGGAGTTTGCATCTTCTTGGGGGTGGACAGCAAAACCTCTGAATGCAATGCATGAGTAATGTTTTCAGTTGCCATTAGTGACAGGGAAAAGCAAATTCTAGAAGAGGGGATAGAGAACAAGGCAGGAGGTGTATGGAGGAGGAACATACACAGAGGCTGATTGGCTCTCTTCCCCGCAGTCTGAAGGTCTGGGAAGCCACACTGCACATCCTCCTGGGTCACTTTACCTGACTTCCCTTCACCTGAAGTCGATGCCTGGGGCTTATTATGATTGCCTTTGAGACTTTGCAAGGTTTTCTGGGACTCATGTGCTTTCATATATAATGTGTGTGTATAGTTCGAGGGCCTTGAGGCTTCACAACTGCACGGTGTTTCTTTGTGTTGTGTGCTTTCTGAGTGGGGATGAACTGTGACCTGCAAGCTTTGTGCATCTGCCGCTATGCCTTTCCCGTTACCATGGGAACATCTGGCTGGTTGCCATGTCTTCACCACCATGATGGACTCTCCCTCTGGAACCAAGGCCAAAATAAACTCTTTGTCCGTTTAGTTGTTTCTGTAAGTTCTATTATAGTAGCAGAAAAAGAAATCAAGGCAGTCTTATAAGGCTATGTCAGGTAAGCATGCTGCCTTGAGTGCGACCCCCATGGAAGATGCTTGGCGTGCTGCTGCGTGAGTTTACACACTCGTAAATTCAGTTCTGGGAACACACAGACAGATGGATCACTGGGATCGTTGGCTAGTCAGCCTAGCCACACGGGTAAGCCATAGGCTGGTAAGAGACAGCACCTGGGGAACAACATCCAAGATCTCAGATTGACATTTGACCTACTACACACACACACACACACACACACACACACACACACACCGTACAATAATCATTAATTTATTACTAAATATGATTTATCCATACTATGGAACTGCATTGCAGAACTCATGGACATGTCTGTCAAATGTCACATCAGCTTGGCAGAAGAAAGACTTTTCATATCCCTTAAAGAATGGGCAATGTTGATTCTGTTTCCTGTTCAGGGGTACAAGAAAGCACTGTCTGTTGTCTCTAGAGATTTCTCTGGGGATGGACTTTGGTAGAGGGTCCAGCCCCATGCCCCTTGCTTGTTAGAGCTGCTGTAGTATTTAATCCTTATCTGAAGGAAGGAATGAATAACGAGGCTGAGTTTTAAAACATTAATCACTTTAAATCCTTTTGGGCCTAAGTAGGTCTAAATAACTAAAGGAACATCATAATTAGACTTGGGATCTTTTCTCCTCAGTTGTATAGCAAGAAGTGCCAGGTCGTTAGGTGGAAGCGGGAGTCACATGGTCTTTCTTTGTCAGGCAGAATGGATTCTGAGTCTTATTTCTATGGTGACTGGCAGGGATGCTAAGCGAGTCAAACTTTTATGCTCTTCAGAGGACTGCTGCTGTCCAGCCACACTTTCTCGGTTTTCAGGTCCTTAAACATGGCGGCAGAGCACCTGGCTCCCATACCCCTTCTCTAAACATTTTGTCATGAGAAAGCCACGGGTCCAGACTCTGGGTTTCTCACCTCCCTTCTCCTGCTTCTTTGTCAGCCTTGTCTGTGTTTCCCACCTCTTCCTTCATTGGTCCTATTGGTCCCTCTTGTCACCTACCCACATGCACATGCTCAAACTATTCCATATTACAGAAGTGGAGGCCTCTGTGACCAATCATCAGTGTCTTTCCTTCCTCCAGAAGTGGAGGCCTCTGTAACCAATCATCAGTCTCTCTCTCTCTCTCTCTCTCTCTCTCTCTCTCTCTCTCTCTCTCTCTCTCTTTCTCTCTCTCTCCCTCTCTCCCTCCCTCCCCTCCTCTCTCTCTTCCTCCCTCCCTCCTCCATCTTCTATTCACTTTATAATCTGTGTTCAGCAACATTTTCCCCTTTAACCACACCTAAGAGAGACCTTCTCCCATAGTTCTTCCAATCAATGGGCACTGTCATTTTCTCACTGGTAACATTTCACACTGCTTGCAAGCAAGTTTTCTCTTCCTTTGGCCACTGGTTACACACCCACCTTCTTGTCTTCTGTTCCCCTAGTGCTTCTCTCCTGAGGGTGCTCATTGGTCCTGTTATCCTATCTGCCACATAGAAGAATATACTCACACATTGTGGGGACCAGGAACAGAATATCTTCCAATACTCATTACTGTGCTGATTATGTTTGAATCTATATGTAGAGGTCAAGATTATATTGGCTGGAGAAAAACCACATCCATGGAAACCCCACCTGTGTCAGTCCCCAGCTGTATAAGCTAACCCCACCTGTGCCAGTCCCCAGCTGTATAAGCTAACCCCACCTGTGCCAGTCCCCAGCTGTATA
>NW_022196906.1:107087391-107099410 GCF_008632895.1 Mastomys coucha | reverse complement strand
AACCCCACCTGTGCCAGTCCCCAGCTGTATAAACTAACCCCACCTGTGCCAGTCCCCAGCTGTATAAGATAAAGCCAGTTGTCCAGACTCTCTGGCTTCGATGTCTTCATCACTAGTAAAATGGTAATTCATACATGGTCTGAAACTATGAAATGACTTAATAGATATAATCTGTACTATATACTCTGCCAAGTGCTATATAACTGTTAATTGTCAGGAAACAGTGCAGCTGCTGTTAATGGAGACAACTCCAATGTATCAACATCTGTACTTCAGCAGTTTAACATACTGTACCTATTTTATTTATTTATTTATTTATTTATTTTTGCTATGTAAAGTTTAGGGTTATTATGGAAGGGACTGATTCTGAGTCCTGAAATTACTTTACGCTTCCGACCCTCTCTAGGGACTCTGACTACTCTTATTTTGTGATAAATATTAATAGAAAAAATGAAATATCTTTTTAAAAAAGCATCTAGGGATCAGCTCTGAGAATTATCTAAACTGTATACCACTCAGACATAGTAGAGAAGATGGGAAAACATGGCTCAGAACCCTCCAAGGACTTGTTGAAGAACTGGGAAGACAGTTCCTAGTGCTGTCCCCAGGCTTCATCCATGACAAAGATAACCAAGTCAACAGAACATTCCTGTGATCACTGGACCCCCTTTTTAAGCAGAAAGCCATTCCAAACTTCATTGCCTGTGAAGAGAAACACCTAGAGGAAGTGGGAGCTCTAGACAGGGATGCCATTGTTGGCGTATGGGCTGTCATTTAACCCAATAGACTGAGTGGATGCAAATAGGATAACAGGACCAGTGAGCACCCTCAGGAGAGGAAACACTGGGGGGAGCAGAAGACAATGAGGTGGGCGTGTGACCAGTGGCCAAAGGAAGAGAAAACTTGCAAGCAGTGTGAAATGCTACCCAGAGAGAAAATGGCAATGCCCATTGGTTGGGAAGAGCTATGGGAGAAGGTCTCTGTTGGATGTGGTTAAAGGGGAAAATGTTGCTAAATGCAGATCATAAAGGAGTACATTATTCTATGTGGATGCTGATGAAATGTGGAGCTGGAGATGGGAGCCTGTCCAAAACTGGGAGCCTAGGTGACCATGGGGTCCTTAGAAGTGAAGGGAGTGTAGAGAA
The DNA here is from genome assembly GCF_008632895.1 of Mastomys coucha. Classification (NCBI taxonomy): domain Eukaryota; kingdom Metazoa; phylum Chordata; class Mammalia; order Rodentia; family Muridae; genus Mastomys; species Mastomys coucha. The sequence continues at coordinate 107,098,265 of NW_022196906.1, read as the reverse complement.
GAGCAAAGAAATGTGCTCTCTAGGACTTAAGGAGTCAACCCAACTTTGCTCTCTTTGAGGAGGTAAGAAGGCATAGGCCAAGAAACATGTTTGTGATCTTGTGAAACTGTAGAGGCAGGGCAGGGCTCTCTCCAGAGCCTTCAGCAGCACTTACTGCCTGGCTGACCCTGGAATTTCATCTGGGTTTCAGGCCCACACAACACTGAGCCAGAAAAACTGAATTTGTATTGTCTGAAGCCACTGAGGTTTGGCTAACTTGCTAAAGCGTATTGTGTTGGTTTAAATTTAGCATCCATTTGACTAGATTTAGAATCACCTAGGAGACACACCTCTGCATTTCTATAAGGATATTTCCCTAACTGGAAAGAGGAGATACAGTCTAAGCATGGGTGGCAAGTCCTATAGGCTGAGGTGCTATGATTAGTAAAAAATAAAAGGAAAGAGGATTAAAGTCATCTTTCTGCTTCTTGATTATGGATGCTCTGTGACTGGCCACCTCTTGCTCCTGCCTCTCAGCCTTCCCTCTCATGGCAGACCATGCCCTTGAATTCTGAGCCAAAACAAACTCTTCCTTTTTCTAAGTTGTCCTTGGTCACAGCAGTGAGAAAAGCCACCAATACAAGCAGTAATTAAAAAGTAACGTAGACTGTGTGATAGAGCAATATCCTGGGATAGAAAAATATTCTTTCATCCTGAGAGGCCTTCAGTTCTGCAGTAGGTTTTGAGAAGCAAATTTGTCAACATGTAATCCTTCTCAGCCACTAGACTATCAATACGTATTGAGCCTGATCTATTTTTCTGATCCATTGTTGATTTTCAGAGCTGCATTCTGTGGAATCTTAGGGCTAAAAGTACTAAAGTTTTGTTTCTTCTCTCCACAATAGAAATACATGTAAGTTGATGTCTAGGTGCGGAGGCTACATAGCAAGTAACTACCCTGTTCTCAAAAAGAAGCCTGGGGCTTGGGGGATTGCTCAATCAGTAAAGTACGTTCACACAAGCATGGATTCCTGAGTTCAAATCCCCAGCACTCATGTAAAAATCTGGCTGTGGCTGTGGCTGTGGCTGTGGCTGTGGCTGTGGCTGTGGCTGTGTGTATAAAGATCTTTGTGTCTGGTTGATTTAGACTTGATGGTAGGTATAGGTGATTGTGGCAGGGAATATCCTGGGGTCCAGAGGCCTCTGGGAATCACTGAACCTCTGGGCTTTTATGTACCTTGCCTCAGTAGCAGGATGCATGGTTCACACACTAATACTGCATTTTCTCATGTCCCTCATTTAATTCTCACACAAAAGGACAAAGTGGAGATTGCACCGATTTACGCAGATGGCGATTGTCAAATGAGGTTCGTCCTGTACTCACAACCCTGGCCTGTCTGTGAAGTGGAGATGGGAAATCTGAGTCCATTTCTTCTCATGTCTTTTGCCATTGCTGGGGCCATGGTAGGTTTGTGCCTGTAGTCAAGATTCAGGTTCTGTATTAACCGATTTTCCTGACAGAAGGGGAGCAGCATCAGGGCTAACTGTTGTTAACCTTTCCAGCGGATGTTAGTCCACCATGGTGACAGAGGAGCATGGGACAAGAGTTTCTCCACTAGGACCAGGAAGCAGAGGAAGAGACCAGAGCCAGGGCCAGGCCCTCACCGTCCAGAGCCTGCCCTCAGGCCCTTCCGAAACAGCACCAGTGCCTGGGGCCAGGTGTTCACAAATATGAGGCAATTTTGGATATTTCAAATTGAGGTCCTTTGTCAAGATTTCCCCTTTGCCAGAGTAGTAGGGATAGCCATGATGGGATGTTTCTTTAAGCCGTGTCAGTAATGTCTCTAGTCCCTACTCCACACTCTCTGTGTGACACAAGGGAGCTCAGAGTCCCAGCTATAGATGCCCATGAGCAGTGAGCATCTCTGGGGACTAGACAAGGACCTTTGCCCCTTAGGAATCGTATGTCTCTTCTCAGCTCATGGTAGAATAGCCCACAGGCACAGTGAACTTTTGCCATCATGAGTCAAATGACAAGCACTTATACAACTGAATTATATTCTTTCCAGTAACAAGTTTGTGATGAGCTGATGTCTGTTAAGTGATTTGGAATCCAATGCAAAGGATACATTATGAACATTTTACGTATTTACCTTATTTACATCTCATTATTTACTAATTGGAGTCATTTGTTGAGTGTTTCTCTGTACTGAATTTTCACAGTGTATACAAAGAAAAAAACTCACCCCCCCCCAAAATATTAGTCTACTTCTCAGTAGGCAGGGAATGAATTAGGTTGGCCATATAAAATTACTGATATCTAATGTTTTTTTTTTAACCTTTAAAAATAAATAGATCTTTCATGTAATTTTATATAGTATCTATAAGAACCAAGGCAGAGAGGTACCCACACCCATGTAGCTCAAGTATCGGGGGCATTTAATGCACCAAATCATGTATCATTGAGTCGGAAACCATATCTGTTTTTCATTTTCAAGTGAGTGAACTGAGTTTAGAAAAAGCTAGTTCTATTTTGTGACAAATGTCAGATGCAGAGCTCCACACCGGTCTGCCCTACCTCCCGTTATCAGATAAATCTCATCTCAGCTTAACTATCCATAAGGCAGGCACAAAGAGATAGGAGAGAACAGTGAAATGCCTGTTGGGCAACCCTGAGGGCCAGAGTTGCATTCCTAGACCTACATTAAAAATCTGGGTGTGGTGACACAAACCCGTAAGGTGAGTCAGTGCTATGGAAGCAGAGATCGATGATCGCTGGGGCTCCCCGATGGGACAGCCATACCTAAGTAAAATGAGCTCCGGGCTAATGAGGAAGCCTGTCACAAAAAAAGTGAGGTGGGCAGTGTCTGAGGTTGTCCTCTGGTGTCCACAAGCACAAGCACCGCCCCCAGCTGTAGACACTTATACCCAGCCATGTACAAATACACAGACAGATGGGAAGGGGGTTCCAGTTTCTTTCCCCATCATTTTAAAAGTTAGATTCAACTTCATTATGAAATGAAACCAATTTAAATAGCTCATATACATCCTCGGAAATCTAAAATTAATTAAGATAGGAGAAAAATATGTTTGGGTAAAATTAATACTGTGCTTTTAGAAAAAACTATGTGTATAATATATACACGTAAACCTGATTTTATTTCTTTGGTTAGAGGAGGACTTATTCACAGGGCTAATGGGGGTGAAAAAAGTCACAGGCTTCTCTGTGGAGAACAGGGTTTCTAACAATAGCAAATGGGCTGGTCGATAGCAAATCCATTTTAAAGCGCTCACTCGTGGAGAATATCAATATCTTACTCGGTCAGTGCTCCTGTGAGATAAACAGGCACCTGGCCCTTCTGTGAGAAAAAGCACAGGCAAGAGCGAGGCTCATGTTGCTAAACAATTAATTGGATTATTATTGAGGCTTAATGGATCTGTTCAATATATTCACGGGAAACTGTCAGGAGGATTAGGCTAGCCATTTCCTTGGAGCAACCATCAAAATAAATGGCAGGATGCAGGAGTTTTATATGATCATGTGTAAAAATAGCATTCTGTAGACATGTTTACACTACACATAGGACCCATCTGAGAGCCTCTGACTGGGTCTTTGGCTTAGAGACATAAAGGTAGACCTGGTATCCAACTGTCTCTGGGAATATGATACAGTACTTAAGTTGTGAATGATGGCACCCAGACTGCATGATGCTTGTAGACCTGTAAAACATTCATAGTTCAAGATGTATGTCAGAGAGATGAGGAAGATCCTGTGCTGGGTGGCTGATCACCGTAATCACTGCAAAAGCTATGGATAATGCTTTCACAGAAGAGGGACGAAGTAAAGTATCACATCTGTACTACCCTCACAGAGTAGTCTGCCTTAGGTACAGAGCCCAAAAGTTGGCAAGTGAATTGTTTCTCATGCTGAGAAATACCAAGTTGATGCAGAGACAAAGCCTGGAAAAGCTGTTGTCTATATACCGTGTAATTAGTTACTTCACTGTCCCTCAAGAGAACCCCATAAGTGGCATTCTCCATGGAGGTAGAGGCAGTGCGACGTCCCTTCCTTTTTAAAGATTAATTTTATGTGTTTCATTATGTGTGTATGAAGTAGAGGTGTGTGAGTGAAAGTGTCCTCCAAAAGCCAGAAGACTGGGTCTCCCTGAAACTAGAGGTAGAATTTGTTGTCATCAGCCCAGCATGGGTGGTAGGGACCAAAGTTTTGTTCTCTGCAAGAACAAAACACACTCTTAACTACTGAGCCATTTCTCCAGCTCCAAAAATGCTGTCTTACAGAATCCTGGGAAAATTAAATGGGACGATATGACCAAAGCCTTTTGAGTTCAATCCCCTATCTTTCATAGTTACTGTATAGGTCATGGTTAGCTCACTGTTTGAAGGGTCCACTCTAATGAAGGTAAACCTACATTAGAAAAGCTATTCCTGGGGGGCTGGGGAGATTGTACAGTGGTTAAGAGAACCGCCAGCTCTTCCAGAGGTCCTGAGTTTAATTCCAGCGACCACATGGTGGTTCACAACCATCTGTAATGGGATCTGATGCCTTCTTCTGTCATGCAGACATATATGTAGACAGAGCACTCATACACATAAAATATATAAATAAATAATTCTTTGCATTTCCAAACCTGTCCTAAAACAGAGTTGTCAGATTCCAGAGCATAGTGTGGATCTTCATCCATGGACGGGGATATTTGTTTGTTAGAAAGTCTCAAGGTGTCATCTTTCTTCACACACACACACACACACACACACACACACACACACACACACACACATGGTTTATTAATACTATGCTGGACACCTAAGGCCATTTTCAAGCAAGTATATAATGTAGTTTGGATATATTTCATATTTCTCTCATACTGTCCACTTTCCACCCTTCCCTTCCCCATGAGTCTCATTCATTCCTCTGGATTGGTGATTCTTTATCTTTGGGTTGTGACCCCTTGGAAGGTTTGCATATCAGATATCCGGTATATCAGATATTTGCATTATGATTAGTAACAGTAGCAAAATTACAGTTATGAAATAGCAACAAAAATATTTTTATGGCCGGGGGGGCGAGTCACAGCAACATGAGGAACCATATTAGGAAGGTCGAGAAGCACTGGTCTGGAAGCTTTGTCTTCCACTTTCTTGTTACCTGTACATACATAACCTTATATGTTTATAAAGAGTAGGATCCATCAGTCTGAGAAAATGTGATATTTGTCTCTCTGAAGCTGACAGCCTTTATTTAATATGATCATGTAACACCTTCCCATGACAGACATTTAGGTCAGAAGAGGTTTCTGAATGGACTGGGAAAGGGTCAAAGCTGAGATGTCTCTGATGTCATTGCAATCCTCACTTACACTGATGTCACAAAGAACTCAGATCTTTTGTTTTAAGAATAAAAGAGATATATGCAAGAAGCAGAAGTTAAAAAAAAAAAAAAAGAACTGTGTGCCCTAAAGTTTGAATCCAACTACCTTAGGATAAACTGTTTTAACTTATAAATTGCCTAATCTGTCCACTCCTCTGTCTGAGCACCTATGGAGGCCCTAGAATCAATAGCCCAGAAGAGCTGAGCACCCCAGGGGCAGACTGGAATGTCTAAACACTATTCTTTGCTAAATAGAACTGATGCTCTATATGATTGATTCCAGGTTGGGGAAACTGAACATGCACAGTAAGTCTTAGTGTTTTATAAAAATGGAAAGTTTTAGATTGTCAAAGACTAATGGAATCGTTTAAAAGAAGTAAGTACCAAATATTTATTCTTTGGGATTTGTGACCTTTGGGAAATGAGCATTTGTTTAGGTTTCTCTCTACAAACTCGACTTTAAATGAATGGCAGGTTTTAAAGGTGATGCTTTCAGAGAAGAGGTCCTGGAAACTGCAGGAGGGATGATGGAATCAAATAAACTACCTTTTGCCATTCTGCTTTTAGCTTATGGAGAAACTGTGTGTTTTTAGCCTTACTGGAAATTGCATACTGTATACATTTGTTATACAATGTGTTGGTGTAGTTGCTTCAATGAAAATAGTCCCATAGACTCATCTGCTTACATACGTGGTTCTGGTTTGAGAAGTATTAGAAGGAATGACCTTGTTAGAGAAGGGATGCCACTGGGAACAGGTTTGACCATTCCTGGTGTGTGATCTTTCTGCTTCATGCTTGTGGATCAAAATACAAGCTCTCAGCTCCAGCTGCTGCTCCAGCTCCATGTCTGCCTGCTGCCATATTCCTACCATGATGATCATGGACTCACCTCTGAAATCAAACACTTTCTTATATAAGTTGCTGTCTTAGCACACCAGTAGAAAACCAACTAAGACAGTTAGTATAGTGCCTACAAACTTAGTACAATGAATATCAACAAATCTCTTGGTGCATTCATACTCTGCCATAATTACCCTTTGTGCTTAGAACCTCTTAAGATCTATTCTTAGACAATTCTCAGTTTATAATGCTATTAATTTCAATCATTTTACATTTGATCTCCTATACTCATTAGCCTTATAAATGAAAATTAGTATTTTATCATCATTTCTCCTAACAAATACTATTCAGCTCCCACTTTCTGTTTTTTCCTGTTTTCACATATGTATGTGTATATAGTATGTATGTTTATGTGTCTTCATGTTTGCATGTGAGGACATGTACATGTGTGTGGGGGTGTGCATACACACATGCATGTAGAGGCCCAAGGAGTATTTTACAATCATTTTCCACTTTGTTGACTGAGGCAGAGCCTCTCAGTTTAATCCAGAACTCATCTACACGGCTGGATTAGCTAGCCAGCTTGCTTGATGGATTTCCTGTCTCCACCACCTAAGAGCTGGACTCTCAGGCAGGCTGCCGTGCCCACCTGACATTCATGTTGGTGTTGGGATCTGAACACAGGTCCTCATGCCTACGTGACAAGTGCTTCATCTGCTGAACCATCTCCCCATCCCCTACATGGGCCTGACTCTTAAAGTTCATGTATAACTAAGACCTTAGAGCATTGGTCTGCACATATTTGCCCTTCCATAGCATGTCCTCCTGTGTGTTTTGTTGCACAAATTGTCCTTCTCTAGCATGTCCTTCTGTGTGTTCTTGTGTGCTCTAATGTTAATAGAACATTAGAGATGGGGTTGTAAACAAGGACTAAGAGAAGAAGGGTTTATTACTTACAGTTCTGGAGGGTGAGAAGTCCAAGGTCAAGTGTCTAGAGAAACCACAGCATGATAGCATATGGCAGAACACCACAAGAATGCTAAGAGCAAGATGCACTGGTTAGCTTTTTCAGCAAATCCACTCTTATGGTAGAAAATCCATCCCTATAAATTATGGCATTAATTCATTCATAGGCCCCCAAGACCTTTTAATGATACGTCCTCTTAAAACCGTTAAGTTGGTAGTTTAGTTCTCTACTAGTAAGTTTGGGAAACCCTATTCACAGCAAAGCAGATAAGAGTCCACTTCCTTCTTTTTTTTGTGGTAGTTGAAGTTCACATAGTATTTGCATATCAGATTTCCCTTCCCTAATAATTCACTGATGGACACAGCCTGCTCTCATGCCTTAGCTGTGAATGGTGTCACTGTGAGTGTGGGGATCCAGAGAAACCACTCAGGGCAGCAGTGTCATCCCTTGATTCCAGGGTATTAATCTGTCCTGATGGGAAGGCATGATGATGGGTGGGACTCACAGCTGTGGTGGGAGGGGCTTCTATTTCACAACCCACGTTGCCTAGGAAACAGGTAGAAATCTGCCTGGAAGTTGAGCCAGGATATAACCCTTAAGATATGACCCACAGAGTGGCTCACTTCCTCTGGCTAGGTCCCACCTCATAAAAGTTCTGCAGCTTTTCAGGACAGCACTACCAGCTGGGACCAAGTGTTGAAACACCTGAGCTTGTGTGACATTTATGGTGCCTATGTATATATAATGCATACTATATGTGCTATTGTACTTATTTAGGAACCACCATATGTTTCCCATATGGCTGTACCACTTCGCATTCTTACTAATAAAACCACACAGGCTTCCCTTTTCTCCATCTCCTGCATCTCTTCCTCATTGGATGGCAACCTATCAGTCATGAAGTGAGAGATGAGATGCGATTCTATCTACCTGTTTGTATGCTTGTTAGCTATTTGCATGGCTCTTTTGAAAAAAAAAAATGTCCATTCTGGTCTTTGGCCCAGTGTTAATCAAGTTGGATTTTTGGCATCTATTGATTTGGTTGAGTTTGTTACATATTTTGGATAATAATGCCGTGTCTGATATATGACTTACAAACATTTTCTCCTAATCTGTATTTTTTTTCATTTTGTTGACATTTCAAATGATGGGTTTGTTTATCGTTTTTTATTGTTGCCTATGATTTTTATATCCTGCCCCGTACCCTCATAATTCCTAAGACTGATGATAAAGACCTTTTAAAAACAATCACTATTTCACTCTTACAAGTTTTTTAGTCCATTTTGAGTTGACTTTTGCATGTGTTATAAGGTATGATCCAATCTCATTCCCATAAAAGTTCTTGTTTCCTAGATCTCTGAATTGACAATACCACTCTCTTACCATTTCTGTCAAAAATCAGTTGATCATATTCATGTGGATTTACTTTTGGTTTATCCATCCCATTCCTCTTACCAGCAAGGCTGTTTTCAATGCCAGCATGGCAATGAAATGATTAAGTAGTTTTAAAAAATAATTTGAAACTGAAAAGTGTAACATCTTCAAGCTCATTCTTGTTCAGGAATAAATTTGTGGCTCAGTACAAATTTAAGCATACTTGTCTCCTTTGATGTGAAAAATGTCGTGATAATTTTGATAGGAGTTGCTTTGAATCTGTAGACTTATTTTTGTCGTATAGATTTTTTTAACCATTTTAATTAATCTGTTCTATAAAACACCCATTTATGTCACTTGCACTTCCTCTATTCATGTTTTATAATCCCCTCACCAGTCAAGCTTATTCCTTTGTATTCTTTGTTTGTTGTTTGCTTTTTAAAGACAAAGTCTCACCATGTAATCATTAGCTGGCTTAGAACTCACTAAGTAGATCAAGCTGGTTTCAAATTCATATAGATCCACCTGCCTTTGCCTCCCAAATGCTGGGATTGCAGGCGTGCACTCCCATGCGCCAGCACTAAGTACTCTTGTTGCTATTACAAATGGGATTGTTTCCTTAAACTTTTTTGACTTTGTTAACAGAGCAGAAAAATACAATTATGTTAATCTCTTGATTTTGTGATGTATAGCTTTACTCAATTTATTAATGATAACAATTTTGGTGGGGTAATTAGAGCTTTGTACATATAATATCATATGCAGGCAGATTTCGTTCCAGTTTGGATGGCTTTTGTCTCTCTTTCTTGCCAACTTGCTTTGGCTAGGACTTCCAGGATTATGTTGAATAAAAGGGGAAATTGGCATCCTTTCTTCATTTCTAATCTTAGAGGAATAGCTGTAATTTTCATTGTTGAGTTTGATGATTCCCATGGGTTTGTCACGTGTGGTTTTTCGTATATTTAGATTTGTTTCCTCCATACCTAGTATGTTGAGAGGTTTGACTGATGGATTGATTGATTGATGACTGATTGAGACAGGGTCTCACAATGCAGCCCTTCATGGCTGGTCTGGAACTCATTATATAGACAAAGCTGCCTTCAAACTCACAAGGATTCACCTGCCTCATTGAATTCTCCTTTTGAATCTGAGGATCCCATATGCTTTTCTTAATGTTCAGTATCATGTCTATCGATCTGTGTGCATCTGGCCACTTTGTATCCTAGAAACAAACTTTGGTTATGGTGAATGATCCCTTGAACATACTGTTGATTTTGGCTTGCTGGTATTTTGTTAAGAAAATTTTGTTGCTTCAAGTATGTTGTATGCTGGCTTGTAAGATTTCCTTGTCCTGTTCTCATCCAGCTATGGTATGGAAGTGAATTTGGCCTTGGAATAAATTTAGAAGATTTTTTAATTCTTCAAATGGTTGAAGAATTTGAGAATGGGCACTAATTCTCCTTTAGTGTTTTTTGAGAGGCTAACCAATGGAAGCCTCTTGTCCTGTTGTTTCCTTCACTGGGGAGCTATTTGGTTAGAGAGATCATTTCCTCGCTTATGATTTGCTCAGAGTTTTTCATTTCTTTATGATGGACTATTGACATATCTGTCTCCAGGAACTTTCTTTTAATTACAGTCACTCTATGTTTGTCCTGTGATCTTCCTATCTACTTTGCTTTAGTTAATTAATAATGATTAATTTAAAGTTTGTGCATAGGTTGAATATTGAATATATTTGAGGACTCTTGTTGGTTGTCTCATTATATAAATGAGTAAAAATGATGAATAGACACCCTGATACATGGGATTTTCTCAGTGTGACCCATTAGATCAAAAAGTGGAGAGCAAATATAAAACAAGACAGGAAACACATTGATAACTTTCTTAGCCTGGTTTCTTTTGCTATAATAGAATACCAGAAGCTAGTGCTTTACAAAGAAATGTCTATTTGACCTGGAAGATGTAAGTTCGACCTCAGGTGGGCATTGATGATGGCTACTCGGAGGAAGAAAGGCACAAAGGTAGGAGTGTGTGAAGGGGCAGATTCCAGATGCCTTCCCCAAACAAACATTCATTTTGAACATATGGCTCCCTTCTCTGCCATTTCCTAATTGAGGACAACTGGCTCATCTGGAGAGCCTATGGGCAGTGCTGTTTGCAGGCTCTTAATCTTCTTGTTAACAGGGGTAGAGAACCTTTAAGGTGGTCACACAGTGGTAGCTGCCAGTTCCCAATTAACTTTCAGAAGGTTTGGGGACCCTTGCAAGGGAGCTTCCCTCAAACCCAACAGCTTCATTATTTATGTGTTCTTTATTTTTTAAGAAT
>NW_022196906.1:107069891-107082391 GCF_008632895.1 Mastomys coucha | reverse complement strand
CAGACACAATTAAGAGGGCTAAATCGACACAACAATTGTGGCGCTGTATCATGGCAAAACAACTCAAGAGCTCAGCAACTTTATTAAAATTTTAAAGGAGTTGATCCTCTGGGAAGTGTTCCTATTAATTAAACAAAGGTGGAAGAAAATGAGCTTCACACTCATTTTCAGCCCAGAATAAGGTGGCCTGCAGCATGAATGCAAAAGAGATGTGTGAACACAGGCAACTGCCTCATTCCTCAGCCTGCTGGGTGGTTGGGATTGCAGGTCCTTTATCTGCAAGGCACACTGGGCCAGTTTTTGTTTGGTCTTTTCTGGAGCAGAGAGCTCTTATATCATAGAGATTTCCCAGAAGTCTATGGAATTTTAACCCTTGAAGAGCCAGGCTGCAGCATAGTAAACAGATGCCAGGATTTCATTCCTATCAAGTTCGGTAGTGGAACATGGAACAGATCAAGAGTCTAAAAATCGTAGAAGAGATAATATGGCCTGAGACAAATTAGAGGATTTAATTCTTTTGTTCCCCATCTCCACTACATCTCTACTATCAGTAGAAATTATTTTCATTTAATTTTTTCACTTATGGAGTGACTCATGGGTCATATAGTAAATGCATCTAGGACACTTGCTTTCTCAGACATGCCCACAAACAATGCGCATCTGCTTATGTTGGCTGTATCAGTTACTTCTTCCAATTGCTGTAGTTGAACACCTGATAAAAGGAACCCAAGGAATAAAGGCCTTAATACTACTGTTAATCTTGGCAAGGAAGCCATGAAAGTAGGGTCCTTAGGAAGCAGCCGATCGTGTGGCAACCACAGTCAGGAAGCAGAGGAGATGAAGGTTCAGGCTCAGATTCTGGGCTCCTTTTATGTAGTCTAGGACTGCAGCCCATGCCATGATGCCACTTACATTTGGGTGGTGCTTTCTATTTCAATTAACAAAATTAGAAAATCCATCTACAGACATGCTTAGAGATTTATCTCCAAGTTGTTAATCAATATTAACTGTCACCCGGACAGTATATTCACCATATCTGAATTCTGGAGAGACATAAAAGTTTCTAAGTCCATCAGATCCCAGACCCTAGAGTTTGTAACTACTGTACTAAGTCAACAGGAAAGTCATGCTAGGTGCTCGGGTTCTTGGCCGTGGGCTCTTTGCACCCTTACTCAACAAATGACCCAATAAGAATATAAGATCAGAATGTGTGTAACTATGTCTATCAATGAAAGAAAAGTTGTAAACAAGGCTTGTATATGTCACCGAGGTCCTCATCGGAATCTAACATGCCCACCCTCTGCTTTAAAATTTAATTCTAATTTATTAATAATAATTTATTTATTTATTTGTGTGTGTGTGTGCGTGTGTGTGTGTGTGTGTGTGTTTGTATAGTTATGTATATAAGAATGCAGTGCTCACAGAGGCTAGAAGAGAGAAGATCCAGGATCTGTAGGTGCAGAGTTGTGGGCAACCCCAAGTGGGTACTGAGAATCAAACTCAGGTCTTACATAAGAATATCAAGCACTCTGAACCACTGACCCATCTCTCCAGCCTGAAGATGAAGATTTTTGTTTGGAGACAGGTCTTGCTGTGCAATCCTGGATGACCTGGAACTGGGCACATAGACCGGTGTGGCCTTACATTCACAGAGATTTGCCCACCTTGTCTACTTAGTGCTGGGATTACAAGCATGTGTTACAAGGTTCACCCTCCCCCCGCCCCTGCTTGAAAAATCTAACCAAGCAAAGACATTTGAGAAGATTGCTGCATGAGATCTCTACTTTAGCCATTGTCAGATGACATCATTTAGGAGGTGGAGCAAGAGATGTGCAGTTGAATTAATCAGCAGAATTCATGGTTCTACAGAAATGAAACTCAAAATACTCCAGTGGAACTTTCTCTTGGTCATAGAGAGAGGCTGAGGTCAAGTGGGAAGACCACAAGATAGGAGAGGGTATGAAGACCCCAGAAGGCCTTACAGAATAACAGGGTATAAAACTAGGAGGACTCAAATATCAGAAGGTTAACTATTAATCAGTAACTGACAAAAGAAACCCAATAAAGTCCTGTTGAAAACCCCTTGCCATGCAAAATTCATAGGAAAGAATGTAAGCCTTTTAACATAAACTCAATATGTAAGTCTTCTTACTCAGACTTTGGTCTCAGGGGAAATGTAGGTCCTCTCTTGTTCATTTCCTTCCATCATTGTGCAATGTTAGGTATGTTCTTAATTCCTGTGCAATGTTCATCAACTCAACATTCACAAATAACACAAAGGAACATGAGATTTCTGTGAAGATCTACAAATTGCAAAGGGTCCTAAGAACATGAAGCCCATACAGTGACAATGTGGTTAGTGGTGGTCCTAAGAACATGAAGCCCATACAGTGACAATGTGGTTAGTGGTGGTCCTAAGAACATGAAGCCCATACAATAACAATGTGGTTAGTGGTGGTCCTAAGAACATGAAGCCCATACAATAACAATGTGGTTAGTGGTGGTCCTAAGAACATGAAGCCCATACAGTGACAATGTGGTTAGTGGTGTGGATTTTGTGTTTATGTCTTCACTAACTTTTTTTGTAAATCTATTCATAATGTGTGAGTTATTTTTCTGTTGTGTTGATTAAAATACCGTGGGCAAAAGCAACCTAAGGAAGAAAGGCTTTATTTTAGCTCATGCTCCCAAGAGGGACAGGCTCCATCTTAGTGGGGAAGGCAAGTTACAGGAACAGGGAGCTGAGATATCATGTCTCAGTTCTACACGGGAGGAGAAAGTGAGTGTGTTTGTGTATATGAGAGAGGGGAGGGCAAGAGAGAAAGTGTGTGTATGTGCATGTATGTGTGTACCTCTGTGTGTGTGTGTGTGTGTGTTTGTGAGAGAGAGAGAGAGAGAGAGAGAGAGAGAGAGAGAGAGAGAGAGAGAGAGAGAGAGAGAGAGAATAGGTAGCAGGCTGATACTATAAACTCTCAAAGCCTACCTGAGGAGTATACTTCTCCTAGTAAGTTTTCACTTCCTGAAGGTTCCATAATCTCCCCAGGGTCACCAACTAGGAACCAAGTGCTTAATTATATGACCCTCTTGGGGGACATTTCTCATTAAAACTACAAGACATAAAGTGACAGAAAGGAATTACAACCATATATATTAGTGCTATACTGTGGCTTCTTCTTCTGGACATAACATGAACATTCAAATACCATCTTGGAATAGAGAGAACTGTGGCTCAGGAGCCATGACAACCAAATAAATAGAGTAATACAATGATAGCTATGGCCATGCTGATATAGCTTTAATATTCCGTATTAGAAGTCAGGGAGGCCATAGCATCTGGGACTCTAGCCATCCATTCCTTCTGCCTCTCACCACAGCTGCAAGTGATCTTGGGAAATGCTAGAATAAGTAGGAAGTAAAAGTTTAACTGAATGAGGGCTTCTGTGATGTTATTACCAGGAGATAATCATCCAAGGTGGGGTGGGACTTATAATACAGCCATTTAGGGGTTACCATGTTTCAGTGTATAACCCTTTACCCATGTCCCTAAAAGTTAAACTCATTGGCTCACTAAGTTAAACTTGGGTTGAATTCTTCCTTTGGCCTGTCTCAGTGTTTCATCTGGCATAAGAATCCATTTGCTCATATTTCCCAAGGAAAAGGTTGGTTCAGCAATTACATACAGGAATCATTAACACAGAAACATACAAAGCTTGGAAGCTGGAGTACTATTTATGGAGATGAGTGTTAGCATCTAGTGTTGTAATTTTGCAGATGGATAACCAGAATGAGTTAAAGAATTTGTGTGTACCTCAGGTTTCTCATCTGCTACATGGGGAATCAGAGATTGATAAGGACAAAGTGTCTAAAGCACATGGTGTGGCTCCTGGCATAAAAGGTGGGCTAAAGAATATTGGTTGTCCATTGCTTTCCTCTCTTCTCAGTCCTGTTTTTAGTTTCATTGTTGCTTCTCTAATCTAGTGAGAGTTAAGAATTAAGAGACATTCTAAAGGAGATATTTGTAATTTTGTGTGTGTTTCACCCCTATTCATTTCATTTGAAACCAGAATGGAAGCAAATAGACATCATGAAATACATTTCTTGAACTAGGGTCAGGCATAGGTAAAATGGTTAATAACTTGTGTCCTTGAGGCTGTTTGTAATTGCTGGTAGCGATTGCCACATTTTCAAAATTAATACTCATGAAAGCATAACATTTGACCTGTGCAAGCAGACTTCGAGAGTTAGGTCTCGTCACGTCTCAGAAATGGTGGAGCCTGATGCAGGGAGTTAAGGGCCTGTGCTTTACTGAGGGCTTTGTTGCAAAACTACAGAAACCAACCAGAAAGACAAGGGAGAAAATACTCTTCTGATCCTTAGGCAACAGCTAAGCATAGAAGACAGGAGGAGCCAGAGAGGGAGTAACGATGGCTGCTCTGTTCCAGGCTCTGTGCAGCGCTCAGCCTTCCTGCTGGGCTCTAAAGATAGAAGGTAAAGGTATAGATAGAATGACTCCTGCAGGTTGTCCTCTGACCTTCACACACACACACACACACACACACACACACACACACACACACACACATGCTGTCATACATACACATTGTCATATACACATTCAAACACTCATCACACATATACACTCATGTACACACTCATATACACATACTTTCTTACACACTCTAATACATTCATATACATACATACATTACACAGTCATGCACACAGTCATACACACTCTTACATACCACACACAAATTCTCATACACATACACTCACATCCCCCATATACACACTAATGCACACACTCATATACACACATGCTCTCATACACTCATAAAGGTACACATTCACATATACAGTCATATTCACATACACACTCATACACACAGAATCATATACACAGATACTCATAACCTCCTACATACACACTTATGAACACTTGTACATACACATATGCTCATACACACTTTCATACACAGACACACATACACACTCCCACACATGCTCATATATACACACAATACACATTCATACACACTCATATATACTCATACTCTACACAATACACACATTCACACACTCATATATACACACACATACACACACACAAAGAGGATAGAAAATGAAGCCTTATACATAGTAGGACTCCCAATATAAATTTGAATGGGTGGCCACAGTCCCTTTGTTCCTCTTCTCAGTGTGTCCCTATTGGATAACCCTCCTCTGTCTGCTTTTCTTTGTATTCTATCGGCCTGTTGAGGATGGGTGGCTGAGCATGGTTGGTTAAGACTGGCAGGGCCAGCTTCTGGCCTGAACCACTCTGGCAACAGCACTGCCTTTTGCCCTGTGTTAAGAAGACTGGCACCAGAAACACTGGGTGAGGTAGGCAGCTGCTCTTCATACCCCAGAGCAGCATTGTCCAGCAGAGGAACAATCTGAACCATTTGCATTCTTCTGGTTGGCCCATTAGAAAAGCGAAACAGAATAGTATGTTCTATTTAACTCCTTTTATCAATCATGTCATGGAAGCATATAATTAATATCAAAGTTATTAATAACATTAAACATCCTTATTTCTACACTGGTAAATTTCCTTTGTGGCTGGCGAGTATCGTATTGAACATTCAAAGGGCTTGCCTTGTCAGCGGCTGTTGAATCCCCATTTCCCATTTCAGTCACAGGTTGGAGCGCGGCAAAGCAGATGCGTACACAGCTTCTGAACATGCAGGGAGGGAGGACTTCTGAGTTTTGTGGCCTTAGGTTTCAAGGTCCATGCTGCTGTTCAACAGACCTGGGCACACACTTGCCTCCCACTGAGTAATGGGTTTTGCAAATGGCCATTGTGATAGTGTTTGGCAGAGTCCAGGAATGAGGAGAGACAAGGTGGCTGAAGAGCTCTGCACACCTCTGGCTTGGTGGCCATCAGTGTCCGTGTCTATACCTGTGAAAGGAGTGCCTGCCCTATAGGGAGAAGACAGGTCCCCTGACCACACTTGGGTTTTCACTTCCTTATAAAGAAAGGACTCTGGCTGGGGAAATGACTCAGTGGCTAAAACCCTTGTCTCTCAAGCCTGAGGAGCTTCTCCCAGGACACTCACAGCCCTCTCTCCCAAGTCTTCCTGGATTTGGGTGTGGGCTTCATCATGCAGAACCACTGAATCTGTGGACCACTTTAGCAAGGCTGACTCTGTGTCTACGGCATACAGAAGCACCTGCTGGGGTTAGAGCACACAGCATCCCTGAGTCCTCTGCTCTTCAGACAGGGCAGACAGTTTTCATTGGTTATCCTCCATCACAGGCCCTGCACTGATATCATCTGACAGATGGCACTGTGATGCTAGTGGCCACTGCCATGTTTAATATCTCTGATGGCGTTCTGGTCTCTCAGCCTTTTTTGCCTTAGCAGCGATCAGAGTCCTGAAGTGTTTTCCAATCTAGCTCCTTGGCTCATTTTCAAGTTAGTTTGTTCAGCACATGAAGAACAGGTCCAGCGAGAAATCTCAGAGTGCTTATCTGTTCTGTAAATAGAAATCTTCATATATATTATGGATGTGGCCATGATTCCTAGAGAATCTAAAATAAGAAGTATTGCTTCTTCCAAGAGAGTATGTGCTGCAAACCACGGGCACGTGTGTCGCTCTGATTAGTGGTTCTCTGTGGAAGTAAGGCAGGGGTTATGCTGTTGTGACTGGGGAGGTGGCTCAGCACAAAAAGCACTGGCTGTGCCAGCTTAAGGAACCAGGTCTGGGTTCCCAGAATGAATGGCAAAGCTGGATGCAGGTAGCATGAGGCCCTGAAATCTCAGCACAGCTGGACTAAGGGGGCAGACAGAGACAGGAGAACTCCCTGAAGCTCTGACCCTGGCCTACACAGAAGGGAACTTCTCAAACAAGGTAGATCTCAGATCTCATCTCAAACAAGGTAGGTGAAGCCCTCCACAGGTGTGCATCACACACACACACACACACACACACACACACACACACACACACACACACGAAATATAACAGGGGCACATAGATAGCGTTAAATTTTCTCATAGACATATTAAAAAGCAAAATGAAACAAGGGGAAATATTAGCAAAATTATATTGAACACAACAAATAAAATATTTTCACAATATGTTCAGCACCAACTCACCTAGATTTTCTCTTCAGTAAAAGGAGAATCACATGCCATGTGGAAGGCAGAAGCCAAGCTTTTTTATAGGCAGGGACTGCTGATAGATAACTTCTCTACTTCTCAACAGGCGATGGTCAAGGAAAGATTAGGGCTCTGCTAATTAGGACGGTCAGGTTCAGGAAGTCAGACATCTGGAGTTTGTGTAAAAGGGCAGGGAGTCATGCTTGGACAAGGAAAGAGCTAGTTAATGATCATATTTAAAGGTCATTCATTTACTTTTGCAGTAGCCTAGTGACATTTATCCTAAGTCACTTAAAAATGTTATAAAATGTCACATATCTATGTAGCATGGCCACATGGCAGGCCTGGATTCCAAGGCCGGTGTTTCTAGGGCCAAGGCTTGATGTTGACATTGATCATGTAATTGGATGAAATACTTGGGCTGGATAAGGTGTTTCATGTCTGTTGTAGCCTTTTATGTGTGTCTATGGGCAGGCATGAGTGTATGTATGCACATGTGGGCAAGCATGTCTCTGTGTATGCATATATGTGTGGAAGCCAGAGTCAACGGTGGGGTCATCCCTCAGGAGTTGTCTGCTCTGTTCTCTGAGACAGGCTTTCTCACTGGCCTGGAGTTCACTGCTTTGATAGGATGACTAGACAGAGAGCGCCCGGGGTCCTTCTGTCTCTGCATTTCCAGGACTGGGTTTACATGGACAGGCCTCTTGTTCAGCTTTGGTCACGGATGCTAGGAATCAAACATGGGTCCTGATGCTTCTACAGCAGCCACTTCACATACTGATCCATCTTCTGGCCCCAGTGTCAGCGCTCTGACAGCTCTGTTTTGCATGTCACATGGACCCTCTGGAGAGCTGATAAATTCTCAACTTCATTGGTTAGTACAGTTGGGAAGTATTTCCTACTAGAATATACTCTATGATAGTGAAGCCAACAGGCCTTTAAAGGTCTTGTACCAAAGGATACAGGTATAAGACAAGGGGCCAATTTGAGGTGACAGGTTTATTATTACTATTGTTGTTGTTATTGTTGTTTCACCTAATTATTATTTTGCATATAAAGTAAAAATAGTTTTCCTGTACAGTAAATTATTTACAGTATATAATAGACAAACTTCCCCAATTACTAGTGGTTCTGGAGAATGTCAAGAAAATTGTAGAAGAGTGTCAATGTTGGAAAAGAAATTAAAAATAAAATAAAATAAAGCAGGGGCTGGAGAGATGGCTTAGTGGTTAAGAGCACTGACTGCTCTTCCAGAGGTCCTGAGTTCAATTCCCAATAACCATATGATGGCTCACAACCATCTGTAATGGGATCTGATGCCCTCTTCTGGTGTGTCTGAAGAGAGTGGCAGTGTACTTACATACATAAAATAAATAATTAAATCTTAAAAAAAAAACAACAATGACCATGTTGTTTGGAAAACACAGCAGTTCAAATGGAGTCAACCACCCACAGAAGATTAACAAGATGATAGACCAACAGATGGGGTGAGTGTCCTTGTGGCCATCCATCTGCCAGGCAGGTCTTCCCCTTTACCAAGATCATCTTGATGTCCATGGGGAGATGCCTTCTCAGTTTCTCACATTGTCTGATACGATTGCCAGTGGCAGGGAAGGAGAGCATCATGAATCAAGTCACATCTCCTGGTGTCTGCAACTCAACTCTTGAGCTCTGAGCAGAAACTCAAACTGATGAAGTGTGCAGCACACCTGAGTCAAGAGTAGAAAAGCCAGTTACAGCAGACTGGTTCTGAAGGTGTGACCTGAGACCCTAGCATTAAAAACATCAAGGTGTAATGGAACATACCAGCGCTAACTGATGCAAGTACCATCTCTGATTGTTTTTTAAAATCTCATTTAAGACATTTTATTAACTTTTTGAGAATTTTATACATACATACAATATATTTCAATTCTATTGACTCCTTACCTCTTTCTCCTAACTCCTACCAGATCCACTCCCACTTTCCGACCCCTCCCAACATCATATCTCTTTTCTATGATGACCCAGGAGTCCGATTTGTGCTACACATACACTCCTGGGTATGTGACCAGTTAAGCTTGGTTGACTTCCACAGAGACTCACCCTTAAAGAAGGCTGCTTCCCCTCTAAGAAGCCATCAGTTGTCAGTAGTGCCTCCATTAGTATTGGGGGCTCCAGAGCGCCTTTGTACCCCATAGTGTTGATTGGCTTACTCTTTGTGCAGGTCTTATGCAGGCAGTTCCAGCTGTCATGTCAATGAATATAGCTGATCTGTCTTTCCCAGAAGATAATATAATGCTTGGCTCTGGTCCTCCTTGACCTCTGGCTCTTCAGAATGTCTAGTCTCTGTTTTGCAATATCCCTCAGCTTGTGTGTGTGGTGTGTGATATAGATGTCATGTTTTTGACAAGTTGATAGTTTCTGTATTAATCTCCTTCCACTGCACAAAGCAACTTCTTTGATGCTGTCTGAGAGCTTCACTAATGTGTGATTAGACAGAGATGGGAATTTGGAGGGGCTTCCAGGGTTGCTTCTGTGTTCGTGCTGCATGTAGAACCGAATAACCACAACCAAATGAGTCAAAGGCTACAATATCTACTAGTTGGTTTTTAAAAGAAAAGTACTTGTTGACTTCAATGATTTTCTGATCTCTCAACCCTCTATCTGCTTGACTTCTCTCCATTTGAGGACAAGTTAACTTCCTGTTACTGACATCAGAGCCTTGCCCACTGTTTTCTACTGCCTTGGCACCCATGTTCAAGTGTCTTTCTGTCCCCACACTCTTTTCCTCTTCCTTTATCATTTTTTCTTTCCTTTCTTTCCATTTGTATCCCCCTCCACCTCTGTCTGAAATTAGGTCTTCACTGTACACCACAATGCTCCTGCCTCAACATCCTGAGGGCTGGGATTACAGGCAGGCAACCCCATGCTTGGCTCCCTTTACCATTTTATTTTCTGTTTATTTTTTATATAATGGGGAGCTACAGGTCAGTTAGTTGAGGCATGAAAGACAAGATGGAACTATCAAGGGAGAACACATCTTTTAGATACACAACTGTAATAGTAATATTTAAATCCGGACTTGGGGCTTCTTCCCCACCTTAGACCATTTATGTTCCTGGATGAAAGACAAACAGCCTTTGTATTTTTTAATATGCCTTAAGACACACAGTAGCTGGGATCTGCTTACCTTCCATGCTTTTAGAATCTACCTTCCTATCGATAACCCTGAATTATTGCTTGCTATGTTTCATCTGGGCTGCTCCTAGCTCCAATTGGGCAGCCCTCAGGCCACTTTTATGGCTCAGCTAACCTATGACAGCTACTCCTTTCTCCTCTCCTGCTCATTCTTTCCTTATTCCATGGTGGCTTCTTCCTCCTCCTTCCTTCCTTTGGGCCTCTCTGCCCAAGTCTGTGAAACTTCAACCCCAGCTATGTGTGTGTGTGTGTGCACACGCATGTGTGCATGTGTGAGCACATGTGTGTGTGAAGTATGTATGTCTTAGTAAATTCCCTGTTACTATTGCTGTTATTACTCCTTGTAAGATTTTCTGCAGCATTTCTAGATGGCCAGATAGAGTGGCAAAAACAGGGAGAAATTAGATTTATTCAGAGTTGTAGACATATGAAGTGGACAGAGATGATCTAGAATCTTGTCATCTAACTAGGATGTAGAGCGGGTGGGAGTTGACAGTATGACAAGGCTCAGGGAAGTCAAGGGATGGAGGGAAGACACCCAGGGTCAGGACAGCCACACTGAGGTGTGCTTTTTCCAAGCTTCTGGTGCACAGTGTGGAGCAGAACACTGGGCAAGCATTGTGGGATGCAGAGTGCAGGCATAGCATTGGCAGCTGTTTCCTGTGCCCGAAGTTAAATCTAAGTGATAGCACAAGTCCTGTTTTGAGCCAGCTAGTTCTTTGTGGGGATCTGGGAAGGGCACTGCCATGTGTCATGGGAACTTCAGCAGCACCAGTGGCCTCCCCTATGTGCACCCCTTCAGCATGACAGTGAAAAGTGTCTCAGATGCTATTAGTCTTCTTCTAGAGTTGCCCTATATAGAGTTGATCTATAGGACAAGACAAAAGAACACAAGTTTCTTTGTGGCATGCAATAGAATTCTAAGGCTCTAGAAACAGACGTCAACAATACCATGAAAGAGAAAGTGTCAGGATGTTTGACAAAGAAAAAAATTGATGGGGCCATTATAATTTATTTTATAGTTTAATGAATCAGTTAATTCTTTTCATACTGTCTCATGACAATTTTTGGAGATAACATTTGTTAGGATGTATGTGCTCAGAATTTGTCAAGTATGGAATGTGCTTGCAATGCAAACATGAAGACCGGCCCTAGTTCAATTCCAGCCCCCTCATAAAAAGCTGGGCATGGAAGCATGTATATGTGGTCACAGTGTTAGGGAGGCAGATACAGGGGATCCCAGGGGCTTGGTGGCCAGCTAGTTTAAGCCAATTAGAGAACTCCAGGTTTAGGAAAGACCTTGTGTCAAAGATCAAAGGTGGGAGCAATTGAGGGAGGCAGCAGACATTATCTTTTTCTGGCCTCTACATGTATGTACCCTCACACACGTGTGCACACGTGCATGCATCCACAAGTATGCATGTGTATTTCTCTTTCAGGGAAACCCTATGCATCCAGGTGTATTTTCTGGCAAGGTAAGCGATAGGAAGACAAGAGGAGCAGAGCTGCTCTGTGCTGCCACAGTCACCAGGTTCAGCCCAGGACAGCAATTGCTGAGTCCTAAGGCAGTAGCTGCGATCTCATCAGCTTTGCCTGAGTGCCTGGGGCCAGTTGCTTGTATCCAAAATACTATTTTCTTGTGTTCCTGTTGGACTCTGGGGGAGGAGAGTACATTTATACAAGGTAAATGTAATGTACAAAGAAAGTAAAACTCTACGGAGTTAATTAACCCACAGTCCCACGCTCTCGGTGTGGAGAAGTAATCCACCCACCTCAGTTCACCTGAGTTGGTTTCTAACTGCCTTCCCGTGTCTTTAATTTCCTCATTTAATTGAAACTGGAACCAATTTTTTAGGTGTTCCAGGAAAAACATATTGTCAGATAGAGCTGAAGGGGACTGTCCTGGTGAACCACACAGAATAGCTCCGGGAATGAAATTTGAGCAATCTTATGTTTTAAAAATGAGAGATAGACAGGACTTTGGGCCATCCAATTTCTGAGCCGAGCATGTAGAAAACACCTTTAATGCTTTCCTCAGTTCTGCAGCAGGCAGCCTCAGCCTTGCCCCTCAGCCTTGCCCCTCAGCCTTGTCCCTCAACCTTGCCCCTCAGCCTTGCCCCTCAGCCTTGTCCCTCAGCCTTGCCCCTCAGCTTTGTCCCTCAGCCTTGTCCCTCCT
>NW_022196906.1:107020968-107068563 GCF_008632895.1 Mastomys coucha | reverse complement strand
CAGCCTTGCCCCTCAGCCTTGTCCCTCCTCAACCTTGTCCCTCAGCCTTGTCCCTCAGCCTTGCCCCTCAGCCTTGTCCCTCCTCAGCCTTGTCCCTCCTCAGCCTTGCCCCTCAGCCACATCTGGTATTCACATCTTCTGCAGTGTGCTACCCATCCTGGGTTTCTTAGACTCCTTAGACGATGCTTAGTAAACTTTGGCTTTGCTTTTGCTTTCCATTATGACTGTCTACTCCCACTGTCTATTCTCATCTGCCTGATGAATTTCATTCATCATTCAAAATGAGTACCAGGTGTGCTGACCTCAAAGAATCTCGTATTATCTTGTTACTATCTCTGTTTTCAATACACACTTCCCATATTGTCTTGGGATTGCCATGTGTCCATTTGTGTATGTATGTTTGTGTAGGCTACAGGTCAATGTGAGTAGTTTCCATAATTACTCTTCTCCCTATTTTAACAAATATCAATTTATTTTTATTCTATGTGTCTAGGTATTTTGGTTGCATATATGTATGTGTACCACATATGTATAGTCCCTATGAAAGAAGATGTCTGATTACCTCAAACCAGAGATATAGAGATTTGTTAACCACTGTGTGGGTGCTGGGAACTGAACCTGCAATGAGCCATCTCACAAGTCCTTCTTCATCTTACTTGTTCAGACTGTCTTCTTCACTGAACCTAGTTTATTAATTCACCTAGATTTGCTGGGCACTGAAGCCCCAGAGATTCTTGGTCTCCTTCTCTTCAGTCCTGAGATTAAAGACACCCTATTTAATTTTTACATGGCTGCTGGGGATTTAACTCAGGTCCTTACACTTGTATGGCAAATACCTTACTAACTGAGCCATCTGCTCAGCTCCAACATATATCCCTTTTAAACAGTTTTCTGTGACCTCTGAAGACGGTGCAGAATTTGTTTCCCTTCAGTTTTCTGTCTAGACCCATTTCCTCCCGTGTTAGTATTTACTGATACCTTTTATTTCTGTAGGCAGACAGCGTTGAGTGGTCCACTGACAGAGCCGGTAAGAGGCCCCTTGTCATCTTTAATTTGTTCTAGGGAAGAATGCTGTCGGCATGTTTCTTTCTTAGCCCACCACCTGTGTGATGCAATTGTTGGCTCAGATAGCCGGCAGTTTCCACGCATTCGGCGTCCAAAACGAACTAGTTCTCCTGATGACTCCCGCCAGCAGGTCGGTCCTCCCTTGAAGTTCTACCTTCACGTTCAGCTATGCAGAGAACCGGGAAGGAAAAGGGGGAGGCACGGTGATGGATTATCTGGGGAGAGTCTTGAAGGAGATACTTTTATTTCTCCAGTGTATTTAAAGAAGCTACTGGAGATGAGCTGGTTGGAAGTGACACACCTTCCCATGCTTGCGTGTCACTCGTGTGCGCACACACAGCTGCTTACACACCCAGGGCAATGTCCTCTTGATTCATTCTGGCAGCTGTTTTTCTTCCCCAGACTCAGGAATAAGTCAAGCAGCTCTGACAGAAAACTGCTGCAGATCAACATAGCCCTGGGCCAGTGACCTTTGCTAGGTGTCATCTGTCACCGTGGCAGGAGCCAGCATGTGTGGCAATGCAAATATAATAGGGTTAGAGAGAAAGGAGGCAGAGTAGGGGGAGAATAGAGAGAGACCTGTCAGGCATATAGGTAAGGAGGAAATTTGCTTCATGCTTCTGCAACATTCTTAGACATTCTTCTTTGTTTTCTTGTTTTGTATTATACATGTGGTAGTTTGAATGAAAATGCCCCTCCCCCCGCCCAGACTCATGTGTTTGAATGTTGTTTCATCACCAGGGAGTGGAACTGAAGAAGATGAGAAGGATCATGGGTGTGGCCTTGTTGGAGGAAGTGTGTGGCTAGGAGTGGGTTTGGAGGTTTCAAAAGCCTGTGTCAGGCTCAGTGTCTCTCATTCTTTTGCCTGTTGCCTAAAGCTCTCAGCTTAGGTACCATACCCATCTTCTCTCTACTATGGTGATCTCGGAGTGACCCTCTAAACCTGTAAGCAAGATCCCAGTTAAAAGTTTTCTTTTGTAAGAGTTGGTGTGTTCATGGAGTCTCTTCACAGCAATAGAACTCTAGCTACAAACAATATGTATGGAGAGAAAAGTCAGGGCGGATGTAAAAGGCAGTGAACTGCCCCATTCCTTCCATCACTCGGCCAATCCTAATCTCCCTAACATCATTTGCACCCATTTGCTGTCATTGAACTGAGATTTATTTGCTACTAGGGGGAAGGGAGCCCAAAAATCAAAGATGGACTGCTGAGAGAAAGTTGGCCTTCTGAGTTCATGGTTGAACTTAGACAGTCTAGGATTTGATGCTTACAAAAATGGTGTGTGTGTGTGTGTGTGTGTGTGTGTGTGTGTGTGTGTGTGTGTATGTATGTGTGTAAGCAAACATTTTAAATATGAAATTAAGTATAAAATGAACATTTACATCTGAGGAAAGAAATCATGCATATTCTAAATTCGAAATTGCCAATGACGACCATAAGTACATACACCCTAGACACTGCAAAGTCTAACTGCCTGTTAACATTGATAACTAAGTTTTATCAGCCAATTGCCATTTTATGTTTGTGTAGGTATATTTATAAGCTTAAACATTTATAATAGTAATTTCATAAAATTATGTATTGTATGATCTTAAAATTATATACATTTAAAGGTATTGAATTGTCACTGCAGTGCATTGTGGTCCAAAATCATGTAATCCAACAGTTCTCATTTTTTACCCACTGGCATCCTAATGAAGGTGTGTGTGTGTGTGGGGGGGCTTTGTCCCTGGAACTATTATTCTGCATGTGGCTTTGCTGCACTAGAGGTCATTGTGTGTGCCTTATTGTTTAGGCATGTGTTATATGTATAAAGATCCAAAGAAAGCTGGGACTCACAAGTGAAGAAGTAAATTTATTTATTTACTTACTCTATTTGTGTGTGTGTGTGTGTGTGTGTGTGTGTGTGTGTGTATGCACATGCCACAAGGCACATGTGGAAGTTAGGGAATAACCTTGGGTATCTATCTGTCTTTCTTTCATCTTGTTGAAAACAGGATCTCTCATCGTCTGCTTCTGTGTTTACCAGGCAAGCTTCTGGGGATTTTTCTGTCCTGCCTTCCCATCCTACCATGGGAGTGCTGAGATTATAGATGTGTGTAACTGGCTGTATATGATCAGAACATAGGTCCTCATGCATGTGAGACAAGTGCTCTACCCACTGAGCCATCTCCCCAGCACCACATTTATGACTTCTTCCAATGCACTGTCATCAAGTATTTTCCAGAGAGGAGAAGTTTTACATTTACTTGGTGTTGATTAAAAGTCTTTTGTCTACAAATGCACATGTGTTTTGATAGGAAGACATCTCCCATGGTGCCTTTCTTCTGCCTGCACAGTTCTGGTGGCAAGTGCTTCATGACATGTTTGTACTATGTTTGCTCTCAAGCCCTGTGTCAGAATGCCAACTGAGTCAGCACGGTGGGTGGTAAGGGAATTCTTAGAAGTTATTTCTACCATCTGACAATAATACTGTAAGCACTGTGAGCTACATCAATAAGCCCTTCTGAACCTACCCTGAATATATACTCAACCCAATCTCTTAGCTGTTCTAAAAATACACATGGCTTTTCTGGTGTCACCACACAAAAAGGGGCAGAGGCAGCAGCTTAGCCCATTGTACTTTAAAGATCTTTGATAATTTCATAAAAGCCTAGGTCCTTGTGAACATACTCACTGAGCTTTGCAGGGCCCAGGCTGGAGTGGAAGAATGTGGATCTTGCTAAATTCAAGCTCATTATTATCATTGGTTCATGCTTCCTGGCTTGAGCTATTCATCAGCAGCCTACCTCATTGGCTACTTGTAGCTTTGAGAGCGTTTTCACTTACTCATGTATGCAAGCTTGAGTTTTCTCCTTTCATCTCTCCATGTACTTGTCTGTCCTGCTTTTAAGGCTGTCCCAGTCTGACCGGGTCCATGTGCATGGGCAGGCAGGCGTGTGGATAAGGGCTTTGGGGAAAGTCCAGAGGCAGCCCCCACTCCACTTCCCCTTTCTTGGATTATTTTGGTTAACAAAGGGGAATTTAATTCTCTCTTCTCTATTTTTTTGTTTTTGTTTTTGTTTTTTCTAGACAAGGTTTTTCTGTGTAGCCCTGGCTGTCCTGAAACTCACTCTGTAGACCATGCTGGCCTCGAAGTCAGAAGTCTGCCTGCCTCTGCCTCCCAAGTGCTGGGATTGAAGGTGTGTACCACCACCGCCCGGCCTCTTCTCCAGTTTGACAGCCAGTTTTGAAGGGGTCACAAAGTGCAGGGTTTGTCCCAGCTCACCTTGATGCCTTCACCCTTGAGGGTCACACACTCTGCTGTCGTCTTCTTCCTGACAGTGCTCCTGCTGAAGTAGTCACTCAGCAAAGCAAGCAGCAAGAGCATCAGATATTCCCATTCACCCGGAAGACTTGGGTTTCTTGACTGACAACAGCAACTTTTACTTAATGGAGAATCTCCACATGACAGCTTGGAGTTACCAATGGCTGCTCCATCCTCTCCATTATGCCATGGGTGCCCCAAGATATCCCTCCCAAAGGGCCATTACCTCATTTTATAAGGCCTTTAACCATGTCACCACTGGAAATTTTCTCGTGCTCTTGCGTCCTGGGACTACTTTCTCAGGCTCTGCATATCTATCAGACTTAGAGACGATGAGGACAAGGAGTATTTATGGAACACTTAGAAATCGGGGATTGAGCGGGGCTTTAATAAAGTTAATCTCCTTTTCCTTAAGACCTACAGTCTCTTAAAAAAAAGAGAGAACAATTCTTTTATTGTTTGGGAATTTCATATGAGCATATAATGTGCTTTGAGCAAACGGACTTCATTTGTTTGCCTGATTCCTTCCCTATATCCTTCCACACCATATGTCCCTCCCAACTTCATGTACTTTGTATTTAAATCCACTGAGTTCACTTAGTGCTACCACTGGGGCATCACATAGTGTTCCCACTGGGGAACCACGTGGCGCTCCCACTGGGGAACCACGTGGCGCTCCCACTGGGGAACCACGTGGTGCTCCCACTGGGGCACAGGTAGCTTCTCAGGGAACCATATACACTGAAGAAAACTGGGGTGGGTCTCCATGCACCCTTCCCCATCTCTGCGGGGATTTTGGCTGAGCGCATGATGAACAGGTCTTGAGTATGCAGTTAGAGCTGCTGTGAGTTCATGTGTGCACAGTCATGCCTGGCAAATTCTGTCTCATCATAGGTGCCGACCTCCTCTGGCTCTTCCGGTCTTTCCACCCCCTCTTCCAGAGAATCCCTGAGCCTTGTGGGAGGAAGGAGTACTGTGAAGGAAGATTAAAACACTTCTTAGGACAGCATCCTTGGGTAGAGCCATACAGCTGTATGTTTAGCTGGCACAGAGCTCAGTAGTAGAGTTCCTGCCTAGCTTGCACAGGTCTAAGTCTAGCCCCCAATGCTACAACTATCCAAAACACCAAGCTAACCAAATGAAAACCCTGTGGAGTGAACCTCTCCCCTTGGATAGCTGTTTGTTTAACAGACAACATATCTTTACTGAATTTGATCTTTCTGGGAACTAAAAATTCTCTGAAGAAAGCTAAAACGTAGGGAAAAACAAGGTAAAGTTTTTATTGTGTGTATGTATATATATATATATATATATACATATATATATATATGTATGTGCCTTTGTGTGTTTACATGTGTGTGTAATGTATCTGTTTATATCTCTCTGTGTGTATGCATGTGCCTTGTGTATATATGTGTCTCTGTATGTGTATGTTTGTCTATACATGTGACTGTTTGTGTGTGTGTGTCCATGTATCTGTTTGTGTCTCTGTGTGCATATGAATGTGCTTGTGTATGCGTGTGGCTGTTTGTGTGTGTCTATTTGTGTGCATGTGCCTCTCTGTGTGTGTATGCATACATGTATATGTGTATGTATGGAAATGATTTTGTGTGTGCTCAGAAAACGGAAGAGGATGCTTGGTGTCCAGCTTTGTCACTTTCTGCTGATTTCCTTAAGGCAGGGTCTCTAACTCAGTCTGGAGCCAGGGTGGCAGCCTGGGAACCCAGGTGATCCTCCTGTGTCTGCCCCACAGTACTAGGGTTACAGGTCCATGTGTCACTGCTTTGGCTCTGTTACTTTGGTTCTTTTATTAACACATGCACTGAGATGTGAACTCAGGTCCTGATACTTGTGCAACAGGTGCTCCCTCCTATCCGCTGACAGATCTCTGCAGCCTGAGAAAGATGTTTTAGCTCTCTCTTTCTACCTGTTGATGGTCCATGGAATCATGCATATGTTAGATATGCAGAAAAATCACAGTGGCTTCTCATTCTCCACTTCTTTGTTGTGTACCACGCCACTAATAATAATATCTGCCATTAGGCAGATAGTGTGATATTTCATTCCTATTGCACCAAAGGGAGGGATATTAATTTTCATTTGGGTTAGATCTGAAAGCTGCTATGCACACACTAACTGACATCTCGTTTTTCCTGATAATGATGTTGATATGTCTCTGGAATACCCATATGCTCAGCATTTGCTGTTTCAAACTTGTTCTTCATTAATTATAGCTATAGGAAAGCTGCCAAAAATTAAGTTCTATGGAGGGTTTTAAATTGAACTCCGAGTGCAGTTTTATGTTGGTGGAGAGAGATGTGGGGTTTCCATAACAAGAACTATATGAACAAGGATATGAATACTTTTGGTCTGATCTTAGCTCTGCCAAGACTTCCTGTGACATCATTGTCGTGTCACCCCTGCATCCTGTTGTGTCTCCTTCCCTCCCCATCCAGGTGTGTGGATAGATTGGTGATGAGAACTCCACACAAGCTGGGGTCCTCTGGGAAGAGTGCCTCTAGGCAAGTCTGTGGGCCATTTTCTTGATTGATGGTTGGTATGGGAAGCCCAGTCCACTATGGGTAGTGCTGCCTCTGGGCATATGGTCCTAGGTTGTATAAGAAAGCAAGCTAAGCAAGCTTCGAGAGCAAGCCAGCAAGCCACATTTCTTTGCTTCAGTTCTTGATTCCAAGTTTCTGCCTTGAGTTCTTGACTTGACATTCCTTATCAATGTTTAGTGACTGGGGTTGTAAGATAAAACGCCCATACTCTGGTTGCCTTTGGTCATGGTGTTTATCACAGCAATAGAGAGCAAACTAGAATACACAGGGCACTGAGTGGGGAAGTGGCTTCCAGGTCTTTGCCTAGAGAGCAGCACATAGGAACTGAGCAAGTGAAACTCCAGGGGTAGCAGAGTTTAGTCTAAGTGTATGGATGGCATTTGCTTTGGCAAAGATTGCAAATATCCCCCTTCTCCCCCTCAACATCTTCATTGAACAGATCTAAACTTCCAGCTTCTTTTTACTTTAGATTAATTCTTTGGGAAATATAAACAAGAAAGAATTTAAGAGACGGCTATAAAATAAAGAAAATAATACATTTATTTTCAAGGAGTCTAAATTTGGCAAGTATGTTCTAAAGGTTCAAATATTTTTACCTCCGTGGGGCCACATAGCTTGTTTTACCTCTGTGGGCCACATAGCCTCTGTTTTACCCCTGTGGGGCCATATAGCCTCTGTTTTACCTCTGTGGGCCATATAGCCTCTGTTTTACCTCTGTGGGCCACATAGCCTCTGTTTTACCTCTGTGGGCCACATAGCCTCTGTTTTACCTCTGTGGGCCATATAGCCTCTGTTTTACCCCTTCTCCCTCTGTGGGCCACATAGCCTCTGTTTTACCTCTGTGGGCCACATAGCCTCTGTTTTACCTCTGTGGGCCACATAGCCTCTGTTTTACCTCTGGGGGCCACATAGCCTCTGTTTTACCCCTCCTTCCTCTGTGGGCCACATAGCCTCTGTTTTACCTCTGTGGGCCACATAGCCTCTGTTTTACCTCTGGGGGCCACATAGCCTCTGTTTTACCTCTGTGGGCCACATAGCCTCTGTTTTACCCCTCCTTCCTCTGTGGGCCACATAGCCTCTGTTTTACCCCTCCTCCCTTTCCTCTTCTTCTTCCTTTCCATCCTTTCTTTGTGTCCTCCCCATCTATTTTCTTGTTTCTCCTATTTTTACTTCTTCTCTTCCTCTTCATGTCTTCCTTCTCCCCTTTCCATTCTTCCCCATTATTCTTCTTCACAACCCTTTAAATACATTAAAAAAACAAAAACAAAAACAAAAACAAAAACAAAAACAAAAACAAAAACAAACTTAGTTCCTGGACTGGCCCAAGGATTTGCTTCTCAGAGCATTACTAACTGAATCCTCCCGCCTTATCTTTATTTCTTCCCATAACACCTTGCATTTTACCAGGGTGAGATTTCTGGTCACTGTTGAGAGGACAGGGGAGTGTATAGAAGGTAATAAAGACCAAGCATGTGGTCTGCACTTTGTAGAGCTGATCCTGTGGCTGTCCTTCATTCTGAAGAGGCACCTTGAAAAATAGGTACTTGGGCTCCTTTAGAGGTAAAAAGATGGACATCCCTGTAGTTTCAGTCACACCACGGATGCTGGTTCTATCCTAGGGGGTCTTTGAGTATTTCGTTATTGAAACCCAAAGGCATCATGGGAGATACTGAAATGCAGTTCAGGGAGACACAAGAGCAAACGATTTCTCTGTGGTACAACAGCCACAAAACATTGAAAGATCCAAGAGAAACTAAAGGGTCTGGAGCAGAGATCCAACAACAAAGTGCTCCAAGCATGGTGGGGTGGAGAGGAGCTGAGAGTCTTAGGAAGAATGCAGACTGCAAGTTTCTACCCTGAAAATAACCATAGAGTTTTTAAATACCCATGAACAAGTGTCCACCATGAAAGAGAAAGTTGCTTTTGGAAAACTTATCTCTGCGTATAGGGTGTATAACACTAAAGAATTAGTGTGTATATACTACATATATATGTATACACATACACATACATATGTATGTATACACATACACAAGTGTAGGTGTGGCAAGGTCAAGAAGCATTGTGATTGGTCAGGCTAGGCAGAAGGTGCCAGTGGGGACCATGGGAATGGATGTGGGGTGGGCAGAGGTGGATGGATTTGAGATATTTCTTTGGCAATAAGTTTTCTAGGACTTCGTCATTGACAGATGGATGGAATGATGAAATCCGGAAATTGTCAAGATGAGTCTCAGATTTCCGCTGTGGACAGGAGAAAGATCGATGCTCAAGTTCATTGCCGAGGGGCAACATAAATACAGTACCTGGGAGAGTGTGCAGGAAACGGAGGATATTAATGTTTGTCCCCAAAGAGAGAAGAGAATTGGGTAATGAGATGGCAAGGGAGGAAGGGAAAAGAAGCTTGAGATTATCTTTTGTCCTTAGAGTTTTGTACTAGTGTTCTCTTTTCTGTGCTCCGATAACATAAATCCGATGTTTAAAATGTGGGCCTTTGTCTCGGCTTCTGTTCCTTCCTTCCTTCCTTCTCCCTTTTCCTTTTCTTGTCAGGTCGGTTCAGAGTGCTGGCATTACAGTGAACATCCCAGGCCCCCTGGAGTGGCAATGCATCATGACTTAATCTCCAGGAGTCTCATTGTTTTACTCAAGGAATGGAAATCATGCCAGGGGTCAACTTACAGGGTTGTCTCCTGAGCACTAAGCTGTTAATGCAGGTGAGCTGTTTATACAGGTATCTAAGCAAACAGCTTTGGTGCCCTCTCTCCATACCTCTCTCCTTCTGTTCTCTCTTTTCCTTATTCTGTAAGCAGTTCTTCAGGTACAATTGTCTAGTTTTGTCTTCTCCTCAACCATAGAGGGCTTACCACTTTAAGGGGAATGGTTTTATACCTCAGTAATGTTTACCCCCAGAGGTGTCTTCCCAGTATTGTGGTGTGGGTGTTTATGGCCTTGGTACATGAGACCATGTAGCTAGGTGCTTCCTTGGTACATGAGACCATGTAGCTAGGTGCTTCCTTGGTACATGAGACCATGTAACTAGGTCCTTCCTTGAGGGTAAGGATGCTGATATCTCTTGGAGCATGGACACACACCTTGCTGGCTAGCCCCTGCTTTAGATGCTGTTATCTCTGCAGCATTCCTTCATTCAGGAACCAGGACATTCCACCCCTGGTTGGGATCTGAATCAGTAGCATCCCCTTGGCTTCCGAGTTCCATGTATCTACACACATGAACCATGAATGTTGTTTGAGTTTTACATGTTTGGGGATAGAATCTCTTAAGGGTGATAGGCAGGTAATTTTGATGGTAGTGACATTGATGGTGCACAAAACCCTGTCAAGATAACAGTCTCAAAGGAACTCAACTGAGTGCCAAAGGAGCAAAACAGAGCTAGGACTGTTTGTGAACGATCAGTTACCTCGGTTTTTCTGCGGAAGCCCCATAGCTACTGGCCAGCCACACTCCTCCCAGGGAGACACATGAAGACAGAAAGGCAGACAGGCAGACTGTGATGTTTATGAACAAACAAGAACTCTGGGAAACTTAGTAGGTGCACCCCCCCACACACAGCTCCTGCTTCTGCCCCATACCACACCGATTGGATCTAGCTGGAGTCCTCCTGTCTCCTGACACCTGCTTCCTGTTGTTTATCTAGTATTATCTAGGCTTCCTCTGCCTCTAAGGCAAATCTCATACTGCATGGATCAATAGGCTATGAGGATCTTAATTAAAGCTGAGGGATTAAATTGAAACCAGAAACTAAATTCCTCCAGTGTCTAGAGGAGTGCTCTTTCTCATGGAGATGTTTTGATTATTAATTTTTACTTTCTATCATGTAACTGATATTCCAAATTCGTATATACTGCTGGCATGCTATCTGATATTTAATACATGTATGGAAATGGAGTCTCTAAAAAACAACCTGCAGTCAGTTATAATATAATTATAATTATATAATTATATATGTATCACCATACATGTAATGGAACAGTACTCTTTACCACAGTGCCTGTTGTCGGTGTCAGCCTTTGCCAACTCTCCCTCCTAGGTGCCTCACCTCTCATGAGCACCCTATAGCACCATCTTTTGGGGGAGTCTACCTATAAATGAGGTCATGTGGGATTAGACTTTTTGTACCTGATTTAGTTCACTTAACACGGTACCTCCACTATGGTTACAAAGAACCTGAGTCTGATGAATGGATAAGCCAGATTTGTATGTACAGTGAAATTCTTTTTGTAAGATTCTGTGTATTTAGAATATGTGTGTGTGTGTGTGTGCATGCCTGTGACATGGCACACACATGAAGTGCAAAGGACAACTTGCAGGAGTCAGTTTTCTCATCTATCACATTAGACTTGAGACCAAATTGTAAGCATCAGGCAGCCAAATCCCTGAAACTGCTGATCCCTCTTGCTGGCCCAGGATAGTGGAATTCTACTGGGCCATAAAGGACAGAATTCTCCTGCTTGATGGATCACAGAAGCCTTTGTGTGCTTCACAAAGATACTTCAGAACTCTGCAGGGACATTTGTAAGGTGCTATAAGTCTACATCTCCACTGCAGAGGAAGTCCTATGTGTGCGGATTTCAGACTTAGCTTCAAGTGAGGGAAGATGACACTTCAGGGACACTTGAGTGGACACGAGCAAGGGTTTTAATTTATTAAGTTGTTTATCTTATCACTTGTTTTGCTGCTGCTGTTTGCCTCAGCATCTCTTCACTCAGTGTGATAGTCATGGCATCCTTGTCCAGTCCCAGTACTGAAACAACATCCAGGCAAAGCATTGGACCACCAAGTGTCTAAGGCTGGCTCATGGTGATGAAAGATATGGGGGCAAGTAAGGAAGCACAAGATTGACTAACAGGAACCACAGCTAGGAGTGCTCAGTCATGGACTTGCTGTCAGTCATAGGACCTGCTGTCAGTCATGACATCTGCTGTCAATCATGGGACCTGCTGTCAGTCGTGGAACCTGCTGTCAGTCATGGGACCTGCTGTCAGTCATGGGACCTGCTATCAGTCATGAAACCTGCTGTCAATCATGGGACCTGCTGTCAGTCATAGGACCTGCTGTCAGTCATAGGATCTGCTGTCAGTCATAGGACCTGCTGTTAGTCATGGGACCTGCTGTCAGTCATAGGACCTGCTGTCAGTCATGAAACCTGCTGTCAGTCATGAAACCTGCTGTCAGTCATGGAACCTGCTGTTAATCATGGCACCTGCTGTCAGTCATGGCACCTGCTGTTGGAGTGGACTCAGTAGTTATAAAATAACAAAAAGGGAAGGTGAGGGGAAGGAGACAGGTCAAGACCTCAAGTTGGGAGAGAATATTGCAGAGTTTCTGGGAGGAGTTGGAGCAGGAGTAGGAGTTGGATATGATCTATAAAGATCGCATTCATGTTTAAAATTATGAAAGAATAAATAAAACGTAAAAGATTCTGTCTCCAACATTCATTAGCTCTAAGTACAGAATGAATTAGTTTCTATGCAACATTATTTGCCCATCTGTAAATTTTGATTTATGTAGGCAGCAAATAAGATTTGCATGTGAAAATATATAGCACAGTATTTGGAATAATTTTGCATTTTTACCATTTGATCTTTCTCTAGACCTTTTGCTTTCTCAGCCTGCTATTCCCAGGAGCTGTTGCTACTGACATTGCCAGGAGAGCAGAGGTCAGCCTGAGAGGGCTGCCTAGGTCATTACAAAAGCATGTCTATTTCTGTCTAGTATTCTTCCATATCTGTGATAGTCATCCTCTGAGAAAAATTGTGGTTGATAACTGATTCATTGATATGGTCCATAGAGGAGAGAGAGAGAAAGAGAGAGAGAGAGAGAGAGAGAGAGAGAGAGAGAGAGAGAGAGAGAGAGAGGCAGACAGAGACACAGATAGACAGAGAGACTGTGAGAGAGGAGAGAGATGGGGAGAGAGAGGGAGAGGGAAAGGGAAAAGGGAGGGGAGAGAGGGAAAGAGAGAGGATCTATGAATGAGAGAATGTTATTTCTATTAACCTGATGGAATTAGCATCAGAGAACCTCAGAGACAGTGAAAGGAACAACAGAGGAGAAATGATGAAACCAAGAGACACATATTGAGAAAAGACTCAGGGAATCAGAAATTGATGTTTAAGTGTCTGGAAGTCTTCTCTGTAGACATAATTCAGGATTCAACTTTGTGACCAGACTATCAGAGGGAATCCAGAGACAGATTGTAGAACACATCTTAAATCTAGATGTTCGCTTGAATTCATTTGGCAAATAAGATCACACTGAAAGATCTCTTTGTGGTATACAGTGCTTGATCTCTCATGTTGAAAATGCATAGTAAAACTCTCCAGGGAGATGGAAGAGGGAGCTAGATGGCTCAGTGTGTAAAGTGTTTGCTGTGTAAGCATGAGGCCCTAAGTTCTGATCTCTAGCAACAGCATTAGCACCTGTAATCCCAGTGCTAGGGAGCCAGAGTCAGGAAGATTCTGGAGCTCTCTGGCCTGTCAGCCTAGCTGAATGAGTATCCTCCATGATCAATGAGAGATCTTGAATCAAAGAATAAGGCTAAGAATGGTTGGGAAAGAAACCTGATGTTGAGCTCTGAACTCCATCCCTATACACATATAAACAAGCATCCTCACAGAAGAACACATACACTACCCATGCACACACACAATATTTTGGAACAAGTACAGAATTTCTTGTAAGTTTTATGTCTAGAGAGGAACCAAGTCCTGCATGAGAAGAGTTGAGACTGCAGACTCTTACAGGATTTGAAGCATGTGGGGACATGCATAATCTCATTTTCTGGCCCCTTGCACAACACTATTGTTCCCATCCCTCCTGGATGCATGGGGAGACCCTTCATAAGCTAAGCCTTGTCTTTGGCAGGAGTGAGGCCGTAGTTAAGGCTGACACCTGGCTTTGCATGGTGACTGCACAGAGGAGCCACTTTCATTTGGTGGTAGATACTGTTGCTATGGGTGCACACCGAGTGCTTCTGAGGAATGAGCAAGCATAGCAGCATGAAGTGAACATGAAGCAGAGATGCTGATTCCTGCGCTGTGGTCTTAGCATTTACCAATTAGCCACGTGACTTTCTGAAATGTCACTTCATTGGTTTTGACTTTCATATTCCTTAACTACAGATATATAATGATAAATCTCTTTTTTATTACCCAGTGGAGTGTAAAGATGAAAAACCAAAAGGAATTGGCTACAAAAAGTTCTTTATAGGTTATAAAGTACTATATAAAATTAAAGGATTTAAGCAATAGACACGTTTGTACACATCAAAAAGTTAAAACTGTTTTAATCATTGAATATAGGAATGGCTATATTTTTTTCTTAAAGTCTGCAGTTCAGGGACAGGGTTTCATTGACACTTATTCAATCTTATATTCTGATTGTAATTGGTAGAACAATTGAGTATACATTTGGGAGAAGCTGAGGATGGCATCTCTTGGAATAGAAATTTACATGTAGGCTGCCTTCAGCCTCATGCATATACACAATGTCCCCAGAGCTTCAGATCTGCCATGATTCCTTGCTGGGCCTGGGGCATCTGGGGTTGGGTAGAGAGCCCTAGGCACCCTTAGAGCCAAGGCTTCCCACCATCCTGACAAAGAACAAGAGAACGGACACAAAGACAGCACACCTTATCTTACTTGGTTTCACCTTCTTCCCTGGTTTGGTCCATCTGGTCTTGGCTCACCAGGGCCCCAGTTTAATGAAGCTTTAAATAAACATAAGCCTGGGGGAAATAAAAAAAACACATGCCAGAAGAATGCATTGAGGTATGACTTAATTTGTTGTCTTCCAAATTAAATGAGAAAATGGTGCTTCTTTCTGTTCAGGAAATAAAAAATGTGAGAATCAGTTAGGATAGAATAGAAGGACTTAGTCTGTGT
The DNA here is from genome assembly GCF_008632895.1 of Mastomys coucha. NCBI lineage: Eukaryota > Metazoa > Chordata > Mammalia > Rodentia > Muridae > Mastomys > Mastomys coucha. The sequence goes on along the minus strand of NW_022196906.1, from coordinate 107,053,731 downwards.
TCATGGCATTCAGTGGATGATGGATATTTTTTAACATATGAGTGTGTTCTGTACATGTGTCTACATATGTTCAAATAGCTGAGTGTGTGTGTATGTTTGTGTGTGTGTGTATGTCTGTGTGTATGTACGATGTATGCATTTAGTATGCACATAGAGGCCCAATGCTGACATCATGAGCCTTCTTTAGTTGCTCTCTCTTAGTCCTTTAGGCAGGACTCTCAGTTGAACTCAGAGCTTGCCAGTAAGGCTAGTTGGCTCACTAGCTTGCTCTGAAGATCCTTTGTCTCTGCCTTTACAACACTGAAATTACAGGGGGGTCACTATACCCACCCAGCCTTTATGTGCATTCTCCGGATAGTAACTTTGGTCTTCTTGCTTGCCTAGTAAATGCTTTAACCACTGAGTAATCCCCCCAGGCTGACAATGAAAGCTTATTGTGCACTCTTGGACCTTGGCTTCCCCCTCTATGAACAGAGACATCACATATAAAATAATAGAAGCTCTAGAGATCTCTGGAGCTTATAAGACAGACTTTATACCTCTGAATGACTCATCAGAAATCTTTATTTTGGCTGGGCGGTGTTAGCACACGCCTTTGATCCCAGCACTTGGGAGGCAGAGACAGGTGGATTTCTGAATTCAAGGCCAGCTTGCTCTACAGAGTGAGTTCCAGGACAGCCAGGGCTATACAGAGAAACCCTGTCTTGAAAAGCAACCACAAAAACAAAACAAAACAAAAAAAGAGAAATCTTTATTTTGTACAGTTCTGAAAAAGAGGATGTGAGACAGGGTAATTTTGAGGACTTCTACGAGCTTCAGTTTTCTGTGGGTTTATGAATGGTGTAGAGCCAGGCCAGGTGTTAGAGGGCTTCAGGTTCAACATCATTCTTGCTTGAAAGAGGCTTGTCTGACTACTTGAATACAGTCTCTGCAGTGCGGAGGGCAGTGTAGTCTAGGAAGAGTTTAGGAAGTTACTGGGACACAAGAACTACAGCCAAGGCCTCTGGACCCTCAAGACCTTGTGATAGTGTTTGACACTCAGGGTCCTCATTCTTTGCAATTTCAGAAGACCCACGGGACTCAGCCCACTGCCTGTGAAGAGGCACAGCCAAACTGGGAATTGATTTGAATGTAATGAACCTTCTGTCTCATCTGGCACTTTCAGAAGAATCTGCAGAGTCAATAGGTAATGGAGGCTTTAATTAAAAATGAAAGGGGGAGGGAATTAAAGCTTGACTACAGCATCCTAAAGGAAAGATGACCTCAGGGATCAGAAAATATTGCCAGCATTGCACAGCATAGGAAGCACTGCTTCTATTGAATTCAAGTAATTTAAGCAGCAGGCAGTTGGGAGCAAAGCTCACTTACATGCACTTTAGTCTCATATCTGGAAGAGAATTGCTAAGACCTGGCCTGGTGCATAAGGTAGGTAGTTCTATGGGATCCCATCACTTCTACCCTGATGGAACTGCATGAGGCACGACATACCCTAAGCTGGATGCCCCTTGAGATGATCTAACATGGAGCACTCCCTTGGTCAACAATAGTAAACTTGTTATCCAATGCTTGGGTCTATTTCTGAAGTAAAAGATGGTCCAACATTGATTCTTGGCGTTTACCCTTTCATTCACTCACCTATCTCTTGGATCTTGAATTCTCACTAATCATAGAAAACCATCCTACTGTGGAAGAAGAAGGTGGCTAGAGGGAAATTAAACAGGGATGAAAAATGGTCTTCTAAGAGTTTTCATTAATCTGGGGAGAATGGCACTGGGTTGTGATTCACTGTGGAATGAAACACACACACACACACACACACACACACCACACACACACACCAGGTTCTGGTCAAAGAAAGAATGATGACTTTTGAGTATTTCCTCTGTACCTTGAACAAGGCCAGGGCTCACTTACCTTCACAGCCATGAATAAACCCGCAGCCTTACTTTACTGCTAAATTCACTAAGACTTATGAGCTCAAAGATCCTGCGGAGTTAAGGGGTGCACAGTAACAGCCACGTGTAAGCCTGAGGTTTTGTGACTGTTCTACCTGAGACCCATGAGTTCTGTCATCCCACAGTATCTGTTGCCCAGAAACTCAGTGGATGCAACTGTGTACTTGATACTCAATTTTAGTAGAGATGTTTATATTAGGCTGATACACTCAAGGATTAAAAGGTAATCAAAGTTTATTAGGCTATAGTAACTAAACAAGCAGAAAAATCAAGCCTATAGTGAACTATGGTCTAGAGAAAATGTAGGAAATAAGGATCTTTTTAGACAGAGTTTCTCTGTATAACCCTGGCTATCCTGGAACTTGCTCTATAGACCAGGCTACTCTCAAATTTACAGAGATCTACCTGTCTCTGCTTCCTGAATGCTGGGATCAAAGGCACATGCTTCCATGTTCATCAGGAAATGAGGACTTTTAAATCATAATCATAGTAGTAGGAGTCAGTTTTGAAGGAAAAGAAGAAAACAGTAGATGAAGAGATTGGGAATTTAGGAAAATATACAAAAGCACAAATATTTACAATAGAGAAAATTCAGAATTGAAGAACACAACACGGGCTTAACGGACAGTTGGGACAGCAGAAGAGGTATGAGAGTAACCATGCTCACATCAGAAAAAAATTGCTGAAAAACATAGATAAAAAAGGAGTAGGGAGACATCCTAGCATTTTCATGACCCGGTAGAATCAAATACTTTACGAAATATGTGTTTGGGGATGGAGAAGTCAGAGGGGCAAAAAAAACAAAAAAACAAAAAAACAAAAAAACAGGATTTAGCTGCATGCTTGCCAGAATAGGATCAAAAAAGCAACCAATATGTGAGGTGTTCAGAAACTCCCCACTCAGATAACAAAAACAATTTTCACTTTGGTATGTGTAACTCAAATTTCTAATAGCCATAAATTGACAAAGGTCTTTAAATGAATCAGAAAAACAAACAAACAAACAAAAACAACACTTTTTATATACCAAGGAGAATGAGAAAAGTGACAGGTGATATATTAGGTTTCCTTTTGCTGTGAAATATATTCTCATATATGTTGAAGCTGAAAGTGATTCTCTTTTAGTAGTTGTAGTGGTTTGAATGAAAATGGCCCTCATAGACTCATAGGGAGTGGCACTATTGGGAGGTGTGACTTTGTTGGAGGAAGTATGTCACTGGGTTGGGCTTTGAGGTTTCAAATGTCCAAGCCAGGCCCAGTATCACTCTCTCTTCCAGCTGCTCTTTGGATCCAGATGTGGAACTACCTCTCCAGTACCCTGTCTGCCTGCAGGCTTCTGTGCTTCCTACTGTGAGGACACTGTACTAAACCTCTGAAATGGTAAGTCGGCCCTCAATTAAACGTTTTTCTTTATAGGAGTTACTGTGGTCATTATTTCTCTTCACAGCAATAGAACACTAAGACAGTAGCTCTCAGCTCTCTAGGTCAGACCACACAGCAGGTCATGACTGGTTTTGTTTCTCAGGACAGCATGAGACTGAGGTTTGCTGAATCTTCATCTGGATTTGAATGTCCCCTTTCTAGGTTCATTTCTATTCTTGGCACAGCCCAGCTCCTGAGATTAAGGGACTCACATGCATGTTGGTAGTGGTTGCTGGCTGAGGGCTGCTTCTGACTTCCACGGACTTCCTGCATTTCTCAGAGTGAGCTTGCTTCCATCTGAACAGGCTTGCTGGATCCCTCTAAAGCTTCAGTTTCCTCTGCCATCCTCCTCTGGTTCCCCCTTGAGAAAGCACTGCATCGATAAGGCTCATCTAACTAATTACATCCATCTGATGGCCTTTATATTTTCAGATCAACAGACTTGGGACTTTAATCACATCTGTGAAATTCTATCACAGCACCAGCTATATGGGTATGCATAGAAGAAGCTGGAAATGAGCATCTTAGTTTTCTACTGTAGAGTGTTGTTGTTGTTTTAAATCAGGACCAGCGCTCATTCAGAAGACATAGTAAGAACACAGACAGGCCTTGATTATGCTAGTCAAAAGTCAGAACGTGCCCAGGGAAGAGCTATTCAGGAAAGGGGGACACTGAGTCAGTGGGGTTTGGACAGCACTCACACAAAGCTTCTGTAATGTTGGGGTACCCAACCCTAGTACTGGGTAAGTGGAGACAGAGGGACCCTGAACTCATCGACCAGCCAATCTTGCTGAATGGATGAGCCTCAGGCTCAGTGAGAGACCATATTTCAGAAAATAAGGTCGAGAGCGATTGATGAAAATATTTGTCATTAGGCTTTGCACTCCACATGCACACGCATGTACACATGTGCACACACATTTATGTACATACACCACACACAAAGAGCTTAAGAAAGAGAAAGTAGCTTTTCACTGTATTTTGATTTTGCAATAAAATAACCAAAGTACTAGAAAGTTCTAGAGAACTAGTGGGGACTAGGGGCCAGAAGCATGATGAAGAGTCGGGGTTGTTCTTTCCGTGACAGAAGGTCAAGTAATTGGATGAATCTCAAGAAAAAAAAAAAGTGGCTTAGAAAGAGTTATGGTTTGAACAAAGGGGCAAGCTGGGGACTAACTTTGCATTTGTTCCCATGACATCTATCACAAAAGAAGGTCGCTGTTATTTGTGATGGTCAACTTGGCTTAAATTGAGAACCAGCTATGGCTTTGATAAGGTGTTTCTGTATGTCCTCAGGAAGGACACAGAAAGATCTATCCTAGATGTGAGTGATATCCTCCCATGGCCCGTACTCTCAACATGAATGAAAAGGAAAAAAAGGAGAAAGCCAGGAAGAAGCTGGAATTACTTCTTCTTTACCTCCTAATCACTTGAGACGTATGGATGCTTACTTGCTCGCAGCACAGCAGAGTCATCTGTCACCATGCCTTTCCCATCACGGTGAACTGTATCCCCTTGAAGCACAGCCTCATGAGCCACCCTCCCTTAAGTTGCCTTTGTCAGGCTTTTGTTCACCTCAACAAGAAAAGTAAGCAATCCAGCACTTCAGGGTAAGCTCATGAGAAAGAGCTTTGTCCCAGATTCAGATTTTAAATCCTGGGCCTTGGAATTGATTGTTTTACAGACGATTCCACAATGCTCCATGATTTTGGCAGTCTGTAAGTCATGCTGGTCCTGCTGTGTTAGCTCTTCTGTCTTTCTGGAGGAAAGGGCTGTAAGGATCGTGATTTAAAAGGGTGGATGGTGAAGATGGTCAGTAGGAAATGGCAAACAGATAGTACATCAGAATGACTGGAATTTCAGAGACTCCTAGCTGTGTGTGGAAACACTATGAGCATCAGTTCTCTGGCTTCCAGGAAGGAAGATCTCCCTATTCTTCGTGCCTTCCTCGGCCACTTCTGGGAGGGAATTTAGGGAGGAAGCCTTTATTAAGGGTGTGAGTTTGGGAAGCTTCTGGTATCTGTTGATAACTTCTGGTTTTGGGCAACCCAAACTATCAAATCTTAGAGAATGAAACCCTCTGAAAAGACTGGCTTGTGTCTCCTAATTTTTGGAGCTCAGCCCCAAGCTCTGGTAATCTACACCACAGGCCCTGCAGAGCTGCTGTCAGGGCTGTCTGTGTCCTTATCCTTCAGCCCGTGACCTGCATCTTGTTCTCTGTCTTGGTGAAGTTCCAAACTAAAGGATGGTGTGCAGACAGTGTTGACATTTCCACAGCTTCTCATTTATCAGGTTAGTGTCTTAGTTAGGGTTTTACTGCTGTGAACAGACACCATTACCAAGGCAGCTCTTATAAGGACAACATTTAATTGGGGTAGGCTTGCAGGTTCAGAGGCTCAGTCCATTATCATCAAGGGAGGAACATGGCAGCATCCAGGCAAGCATGGTACAGGAGGAGCTGAGAGTTCTATATCTTCATCTGAAGGCTGCTAGCAGAATACTTATTTCCAGGCAGCTAGGATAAGGGTCTTAAAACCCACATTCACAGTTACACACTTCCTCCAACAAGGCCACATCTACTCCAACAGGGCCACACCTTCTAATAGTACCACTCCCTGGGCTGAGCATATACAAACCATCAGAGTTAGCATCTCTGACTGCATCCACATGGCATGATGACGCAGCTAAGCTCTGGATGTGCACAACCTCCAAGGATGCTGTTGTGTTTCCCTCCAGCCTTTGTAACAACCTCATGCCATGGATACTAGGCTCTAGTTACTAGACTCATGGCCACCTTCAGACTTAGTTGTCTAGCACAAGAGTCAGAAGAAAGCTGGGTACCTGTCTCCTACCCTATTCATTTTAAGACAATGCTGTTTAAGCCTCCCATCTCATGATGTGGTCCTGTCTACGTCTTCAAGAAGTCAGCTGAACCTTGTATGTCCTTGGGGTTTGAGCCCTGTTTCTCAGGGGATCATTCTATCTTCTGCTCACTATTTTAAGGTGACATGATGTGACCTGGCTGCCCTTATCTCCTCTGTGACTTTGGCCTTTCTTCTCACGCACCCATCTTACAGTGGTGGGGACTTTGAATCAATCCTGACTTTAAAGATCAAGGCCTACTTCCATGCTAGGGTACTTTGTTACTAGGAACCCTTCAGAGCTTGCAGCTGACCTTGCATTCCATGAACAGAAACTGCCTCCCTCTCCATAGCCTCAGACACCAAACCTCTGAAGCCACTATTTCTTCCTGCTGGTGAGCAGGAACTGTCCCCACCAATGAACTCCTTCTCTCAGGTCATGCCCAGGCTCCACCCCTGCCTGGGCTTCCTTAGTTTCCCCTTTGTGAGAAATGTAAGACTGGATTCAAAATTTTAAAATTGGGACTGGGCATGTAGCTGAGTCAACAGAGGTCTAAATTGTCATGCCCAAATCCCTGGGTTTGATCCCAGCATCACATAACCAGATGTGATAGTATAATCACCATTACTCAGGAGGTAAAAACAAGATGGTCAGGAATTCAAGTCCATCTTCAGCAACATAGCCAGGTCGAGACCAGCTTGAGCTACGAGCAACCCTGGCCCAATAAATACATAATGAAATAAAGCAACGCTATCAAACTCTATATTTAAAAACCCGAGACAAAGACTGATCTTGAAAACAGAATTTCTGAGTTAAAATCAGACTGGAACTTCGGGTACCGTCAAGTACTTTAACTGTTTCTTGAGATGCAGATGACTCACAAGTGGATCCAAAGGCTTTACTGCCTTCAGGTACTGAGCCGAGGATGTGTCCCAAGGCCGCTTTGGTCACATCCCACTTTCTTCTATTTTATACATCTCAGCAGAATTACGGAAGTCACATACGAGAAGAAGCCTCCAGAGTGGGGTTTTATTTTAGCAAAGCTTTATGAAGACCTTCCTGGCTTCGAATCAATCCCGTGGTAAAAGGCCAGCAGGAAGTGAACGGGGGTATATTTAGAAGCGAGGAGAAGCTGGCTAATGAGATCTCGAACTTACGCCTGCCCCCTCGGTTTCATTAGGAAAGCAACACCTCAGCCTTGCCTGTAATTAGGTGTAATTGTTTCCTTACAGAAATAATCAGAGTAATTTAACCAGCGATCTGTTTTTGTTTTTGATAATTCAGACTGCAGCTCTTGCGTGGCGGAGTCTGGTGAGGGGCTGTGTTGGCATCTTAAAGAAAGCAGGTGCTTTGGGTTTCTCGAAGAGCTGACTTTTCTGTGGCTCTGGGTCCTCGCTGCCTGCTTCCTTGGGTCCCCTGCTGCTGTCACCTCCGCAGAAAGCACAGAGGTTGTAATTTTTCTTAAGAAGAAAACAGTTCCATGTGCTTGAGGGTGAGTGGGGGCCATCAGGAGAGGTGCGTGAACTCACTGGAGCCTGAATGCATGCTCTCTGAAGCCCTCTGATACTGTGAGAAAGATGCTGACAGTGAGAGAACGATAGAACTCTCTGGAGTACAAAATGAAGTCTGGCGCACACACGTTCAGTACCCAATTGTGGTGGCTAATCTTCACTGTGAACTTGAGCGGATTTAGAATTATCTAGAGGACTGTCAAGGAAGACATCGGGCGTGGGTGTGGATGGGAGTGTGAGAGCGTTCCCAGAGAGCACTAATTGAGCCTGGAAGACCCGCTTTGAGTATTAGTGACTCCAGCCCGTGGGCTGGGGATACTGAGAAGAACGAAAAGAGAGGAAAAGACAAAGCTAGTTAGTTAAGTGTCAGCATTCCCCCTTTTCTGCTTCTGTCTGCCATGACGTGGGCAGTTGTCCTCTTCTTTCATGTTCTTCTGCTCAAATGCAGGCGGCCAAGTAGCTGTGGAAGAAGCTGGTAAAACCACAAGTCCAAAGAAATCTTTCCTCTCTGGGTATTTTGCTAGAGTTACAAGGAAGTAACAAATACACCCTGTGTGGGTTTGGCAGTTTATAGGAGCAGGTAGCTGAAGGGAATTGCCCTGTCTGGTTTGCACCTGAGCCAGGGTCCTCTTTAATTGTGCTATTATTAACCTCTCCGAATCACAGACTTCTGACTGGGGAAAGGGATATATAATGCTTCCTGAAAACTGAGTCGTTTTCAGAGTATGTAGTGAGAAATGCAAACGGGAGTTATTATTGATCAGCAGACTTCACAGCACAGGGCAGGACAGGTTTTCCTAGACTTACGCCTTTGGAAGTAGGTTAAAGGAGGGCGTCATCTGTGGTGCTCCAATTCTTGCGACATCCATGTAAGAATATCTATCAGATCCTTCCCTCTGCAAACTCTGAAGGACCATTCCAAAGCCTCATAAAATGCATCGCCCAACAGCTCCACCATTCATTAGCTGAGACATCCAGAAGGAGGATGCAAATCGGAAAGATGGAGAGGGAGCCGTCCTCAGTAATGAGAACCCCACGAGGTAGGGCAGGTGTTTTACATCGTCTATAAAGTCCTTGCAAGCTTCAGCTAGATGTGCTTAAAACCCCTTCAATCTCTCTATGGACCAGAGAGATAAGTCTCTTGCCCAAAGCCACACAGCTAATGTGTGGAATAAAAATAAACTTACCCAAGTCTGTCTGCCTTTGCATTTTTCCTTTCTCTTTACTAAACCATGACGACTGACTCTTCTACCTTCCTTAAGGTTAGCAATTCTGTAGTGGTCAAATGAAACCAACCATAAGATTTGGTTAATAATATTGAGGAAGGAGGCTGGAAAGATAGCCCAGCTTTTAAGAGTGTATATTGCTCTTATAGAGGACTAGAGTTCTAGTCCCAGTACCCAAGGTGGGCAGCTCACAATGACCCATAACTCTAGCTCCAGGAGGTCTGAGGCCCTAGCTTCAGGACATTGAGGGCACCTACATTCATGTGCACAATTCCCAACTACACACATACACATGTAACCCTGAGGAAGTGAATCTCCTCTTAAATGGTGAATGGTCTATAATATAGAATGTCAGTGTCATAGATAAGCTAGAATAAGACACAATCAGCAGTTGGGAGGTGAGTGCAGAGCGAATACCTGAGCAATTGCAGGTCAGACTGAATATCCGGGCGGGTGGGTGGGCAGCAGAGGAAACATTTATTTGTGTGTGAAATGAGATGCTGAGAGGCCATTCGAGAGCACGGCTGTTCAGCCCACATTCTGGAATCCTTTTCAGGGAGGAAGATTCGATTTAACATAATAAATGAGTCAGCAATTACAAAGGCAAAATTGTGTGAAACAAAGGTCTTCGTGTGAGAGCAGGTGGTGTGTAGACTGCTGCCAAATGGAGAAGGGAGGTTGCCTTCTATCTCTGTAGACCAGAGGTGTCTCCATTGTCGAGCTCACCCGGGCCACTTCCTCTCCAATTATAGGACAGAGTGGTAAAAAAATGATTGTGCAGGGAGCAAACACGAAAGGGAACAGCAGCCTGTTGTTCAGAGTCACATTACCATGAGAAAAACCACAAAAGGGACAAGCAATCTTCTTCCCAGTGTCCCTTTCCCAGCGTCACAGGCTGCTGGGCAATGCATCATGGTGACACTGGCCATCTATGGACTCTTACCCTCTCCCCTTTTATTGCAGGAAAGATTTCAAGTCAGTCAAGCACAGTTAAGTTATAAAAATAATGGATTTGAACAGAATTTAAAATTTGTACACCAAATGTCATGATTACACTTGGAAAAGATAATACACAATATAACATTTTTGTTTTATATACATATACATATACATATACACACATACACATGCACATATACATCATATACATCATATACATCTTACAATATACATATACACATACATATACACATATACATATATATACATATCCATATATACACACACATATATATATACATACACAGATATGTATTTCAAAATCAAATAATAGGACTCTGGGAGTTAGTAGAAGCAGTGAGCTAAGACATTATTTTGCCAATTTATCCTCTTACATGGGTAGGGTCAGTAGAGGGCAGTTTATTCTTCAAGTTTATCTTTAGTGATGCAGCACAATGTAGTGGGAACTGAATCTAGCTTGTGTGGGCTTTTCCAGGATACCTGTACACACCCATTTCAAGCTCTATAATATTCAGTGATTTTTTTTTTTTTGTGGGGAGGAGGGCTTCAGGTTGGTTAGATGTTAATACCTGTTCCATTAAATTAGCAAATGCTCTAAGATTAGACCTTAAAAAATAAATTTAGGACTTTTATTAAACACATGGTTGCCTATGACAAAAGCCACAGATGGATGTGGAAATTTGGTTGCATGGGAGCAGAGAGAGACCAGAAGATGGTAGACAAACACTGCACACTGATGTGTGTCCAAAACTGGAGGGCCCAGCAGGGAGGTCACATCTAAAAGTTGTGGTGTAAGAGACAGTGGTATGCTGGACATATTGTCTTGTGTTGAGTGGGACAGGAATTATGGATGCTGACTTGGTAAACAACCAGGTTATATGGTTCATTAGTGGCATCCTATGGAACTAGTTTCCCTCACATGAGATTTGGAGTAGAGGAGGTCTCTTCAGATGTGTTTGGAAGGGGTACTTGTCATATCAAAGTTTTCTTGACTTGTGAATGAGAAGCAGATGGGACAGAACATGGCGAAAAGGCAGAGGTAAGGGTTCCAGGTGGGAGGCTGGCGTTCTCCTGGAGTGTTAGGGCGACAGCACCAGGGTTGCTGGGTGCACATGGAGTAGCAGGGTGTAAGTACAGATGAGGAGATATCAAAGGTTATGCAGGGATTGTGGCGGGAAGGGGAGCAGCAGGCTGTAGAAGACGGAAGGCTGTGGCCCGTGAAAGCCCGAGACCAGGCCAAGGAAAGCGAGAATAGACTAGACCGGCCTCAGACTCAACTGAGAGAACCATCTTGGTTGATAGAGCCTGGAAAGCCATCCGCGCACAGAAAGTCCTGCAAGCGTTCAATATGGGGGAGAGTGTGGGCAGCTGTGGAATCCGGGGGAAGATTCTCTCAGACTTCACAGTGAGAACAGAAGCCAATGCAGGGTGGAATCCTAAGGAACACAGACGCTCAAGGTGGAATCCAGGCTGGGTTTCTATGGGAGGCGCCGGGTCTGCTCAACACTGGGGGCCGTGCTCTGTCGGAGTCAGCACCAATAACTTTGTCATGAGTGAGAAGCTACGAAGAGTGAAGGAAGGGCCGTGGGTGCCAGTGGAGTCATTATCAGAGCCCCTCCCCCAGACCTGTCCCAAAGCCCCCTTTATGAAATTATGTTCATAACTGAATGCTTCTCAGTTTGTTTTAATGAGACTCTAACACGTGTAAGAGCACAGGGTCTTCTAAGCCCGATTCCAGCTGTGTGTAGGATTGAAGGAACAGGGGAAGCATGAAACGAGGCAGTCGGGCATTTTCTTGATACAGTTGCATAAGTTTACGCACCAAATTAATAACCTTCAAAACCACAGTTCAACCTATAAGAAGTTGAGAACAAACTCACCAAAGGATCAGGGTGGTAAAAATTTTCTTCCCTGTGGGTACTAATAAAACACAAGTACGGAATATTATGAGATCTGTGGACAAGTTCTGTGGATTTCCCATAATAAGATATTTACACTTGATGTACTAGAAATGTAGTTAGTCTGGGACTGGGGAGATAGCTCAGTAGGAAGAGGCACTTACAGCTCATGTCTGGCAACCCTAGTTCAATCCCCAGGGCTCACGTAAAGATGAGCAATTCCACATCCACACATGCATGGGGGTGGGCGTGTTCATTTGTATTCATCACACACACACACACACACACACACACACATACCCCAACGCACACATACACACACACACATCTCACACACACACACACACACATACACACACACATATACACACATACATCTCACACACACACACACACACGGAGAGAGAGAGAGACAGAGAGACAGAGAGACAGAGAGAGACAGAGAGAGAGAGAGAGAGAGAGAGAGAGAGAGAGAGAGTTACCTATCCCAAGTAGACTGAGAATGGCATAAGGTTTTCTCTTTAACCAGAAAGTAGTAAAATATTCAAATGTGCTCAGCTGCTGACCCATGTTTAGTATGAGTCTATTTACAATAGGCATGTTACATAATCAACATTGGTGTCCTTTAACAGGTAAGACAAAGAAAGCATGGGGATGACATTGGACTCTTTCCAGCCATAAAGAAGCCGTGCTGTTTTTCAGGATGGAAGTGAGGCTAATCAGGCTAATCTAAATAAGTCAAATCCAGTCAGATCCAGAAGGTCAAAAGTTGTCTATTTCCGCTCCTTGTTGGGGTCTATGTTTACAGGAGACATATGGAGCACAGGGCACAGGTGGAGAAGAAGCAGGGGTTGTAGGTAAGGGAGGGCCAGGTAGGAAAGGCTAGTACACAGGAATGTCCCAATGAAACCTACCATTTGATGTAATCAATGTGTGCACGAGCCTCCAAAAACAAATGGAAATGTTATCTGAAAATTAAAAATGTCTCTCAGAATTTCCAGCTCAAAGGCGATAAGGTGGATATGTCAGTATCTTAAGTGTGGTACATGGAATGAAGCTGAGAATGAAATCATGCAGAACAGTTAAATGCTTACATTAAAAACCAAAAATGAATGCTCAATCACTTATATCAAGAAGGTATCAAGAGACAGAACATATAACTTTGAGTAAAACATAAAGAAATCATTAAATGCAGAAATGGGCTTCTTGGAATATAGCAAAGTAGCTGAGTAAGAGATCCCCCAAACTTGCTTGGCCGATCAGATAAAACAAAGTAGGCACCCCCAGCTGGCCTGGCCATGACAAAATAATTAAAAAGTAGGGGATGAATTGAAATGCAGAACTGGAAGCACGAGTCAGCCACCAACACATGGGAGACGCTAAGAACTTCAAGGGGATATTTACAAAAGTCTCTTCAAATCACTCTGAAGTGGATGATGAATTTTTTTTTTTTTTTTGGTGGAAAATACAAATTACTAAAATTAAACCTGGAAGCGCCTGCGTAAGACTCTGCACATGCGCAAACAAAGTTTCAGCCCTTCTGTGAGATTTCTCCCTCGAAGCAGCGCCAGGCACAGATGGCTTCCCGGTGAATTCTTTCAGCCTTCGCAGAGCAGAAACTGCAATGCTATTTAAATGGTTCTCAAGTGGAGACTAAAGGAAGTCTTCCAAATGATTTTTCAAAAGCCAACATTGCATTCATTCCAGAACCCTAGGATGAGAGCACAGGAGACAAAAACCTGAGAGGAAGCCCAGTGCTGAGTTCGGGAGTGTATGCCCCAGGGAGTGACCTGTGTCACTTCAGTGGTGGCTCTTAGAGAACCAGAGGGATAGGAGCACACAGTCATCACTCACCCGAAGGAATGTGTGTGTCCAGTTGTCATATGTCATGAATGGCTGTAAATATCTTTTTCAACTGTTGATTTTTTATGGTTATGTCCCTCCCTCCCAGCCTTCCACCCTCCCTCCTGTTCTTCCTTTGCCTATGTCTCTCCTTTTTGGACTCATGGTTTTGCACTGTAGCTCAGGCTTGGCAAAAAACTCGCCATCACAGCCAATGCTGGCTTCAAACTCATGTCTGCCATCTTTGTCTTCCTGTGTGGAGGGTTAGAAGTGGGTGGCAACCACACCTGCCATCACTCAACTATTCTCATTTAGATTTACCATACAACCACAACAGTAATCCATTAAGTTTCTCATATTATATTTTTGAAAGTTTTACGTTCTGCTCTTTTATAACATTTAGTTGAGGCTAAAACTCACAGTAAGACTTAATGACGATGCTCCCTTATGTGGAAAGAATTGGGCCCAGCAGCGGTGTTCCATGGCTCCAGGACAGACAGTGTGATTTTAAACCAAAGGAGATGAGCTGATGACGTGAGACCAGAGGAGACAGACACAGGGTTCTTCTCATTTTCATATGATTTTCAGTTTATAAAACCTTTGTCATCAGGTGTTGTGAGGAACATGATGTCTTGTGTAGACCCTAGGTGCTGAAACATCTTTCATAAGGCTGGACTGGGCATTTGGCTCAGTTGCTAGAACACTTGTCTAACTCATACAGAACCCTGAGTTCCAATCCCAGCACAGTGTAAAACCCATGTGGCAGCACATTCCTCTAATTCCTGTGTTCAGAAGGTAGAACCACGTGGGTCAGAAGTTCAAGGCCATCCTCTGCTACAGAACAGATCTGAAGTGATCCTGGGCTACATTCTGTTTCCATGTAGTAAGAGTATATCCATTGTGACTGGGCAGTGGAGAATCCAAGCAGCTGTGAGACAGAGCTGTCAAGCAAAGAAAGAACATAGACATCTGAAGAGGAGAAGCAGGGTCAGTGGATGAGCAGAGAGTGATGCAATTGCACCTCATGACCCCCGCTCCCCATTGTGTGAAAACACAGACCTTAGGTAAGGATCTGAGCCACGGGACACACTTTGAGTTTGTGATTAAGACTATAATTTCCATAGGTGCTTGTAAAAAGGCCCATATTCATACAAGTTACACATCAGTGTCACAGACCAGAGTGAGCAATAGAAGGGGGCAACAAGAATGCAAGTAATGGGACCAGATGGCTCCAGTGTCCAGGCTGGGCTAGCCTCTGGAAACAGGTGCATGCATGCCTTCCGACCTCAGCCCGGCAGACCTCCACTACAGTGCTAGTGACTTTCTGCTTTCTAAAGCCTGCTGGGTACATGCGGCAGCAGGCTACAGGTGCTTCTACATCTGTTTCAGCCTTTACAGCTGTGCTGTTGCATGTCTACGTGTGTGCGAATCTAAGAAAGATTTTCCAAGAGCCCAGATTACACGGATGTTCTGTGAGCACCTAGCCCAACATAACATCACACTGGCAGGATCTCTTTGCTATTTAGCAAGGACAGTTCTTCAAGGGTGGGTGGAGACAGAGGTATGGATAGACTCGGTACAATGGAAGGGTATACAGTTCTCCATTCACAGATTTAAAGCCACGCTGTTTCTCATTGACCACTGTCTTGCCACTAACTACCCACTCACTCCCATGTTTTGCCTTGATGGTTTGGGGTTACCAACATATAGTGCTGAAAGGAAAAAATAAATTAAAAAGCCCAGGAAGCTGTAGCTAAGTGGTAGTGCATTTGCCTGAGTTCATTGTCCAGCGCTACCCAGAGAAGGGGAAGTGGTTTTTTTCCTCATGGTATGAATTTCACAGCAAAGAAAGAGAAAAACCTGAAGCGTACAGATGGATGCTCGCAAATTATCATGTAGGGTGGGTCACTGCGTAGAAAATTATCTCTTACTGAGAAAAATTTTCCTTCCAAACACCCTCAGTTGGAAGCTTGATAGGCATAAGCCAGCAGAGGAGGATTTTGCTGCTAATGCAACTGAAGTCAGCCGTTGGAGGCAGGGCGCACCCTGTTTGTATTTTAACTAGTTACATCTTCTCAGAAACAACGGAATTGGGAACAGAAGGGGTGGGGGTGCCACAGAATGCAACAGGAGGAAAGAGTCCAAGAAAAAACCAAATTGCCTACAGTAGGAGAATAAATAAAAAGCCCCAGGAATTACTTATAGCTGTAGCCTCAAAGGCCCCATAAAATGTAACTCTCTGATTTACCTTCCTTGTCTCCTGTAGTGGCTGCCAGACGAAATTAAAAATGGGCCCATGAAACCGGGGAGATTGAGAACGACATAAAGAATGCTTCAGAGGCCCCAGATTTTAAGTGCCTTTCCACTTAATTGTCTTCGGTTGCCAGCTATGGAAGGAATGGAGAGGGAGAGGGAGAGGGAGAGAGGACTGGCTCCGAACACTTGCAGAGTGAGAGAGGACAGAACATCCAGCTTTGTGCATACTAATGGCTACCTGCACCCCCTTCCTTTCATCTCTATCCCAGTGAAGGATGCTCTGTCCAACTGGGTTCATGCCAGAATCCAAGTATTCTAGACTGTGAGAGCAGGCAACATTTTGTACACAACTATCATCAATATCTCTCAGTGATTCTTGGCTTTCTTTTTTTGGGGTTGGGGGAGCACTTGGATGGATGTGTTCCCGGGAGTGGGAGTGGGGAATAGACATGATCCCTGCTGCCTGTGTTAGGCCAGTAGGGTGGTGCAGCACAGTGTCTGTGTGTGGACATCGGAGACAATAAACATTTACTGCCTACTTACTGTAATATAGAAATTGTGAGACACCCACAAACCACAGTTGGGAGCTGGAACCAGTGCTTGCTGTGTTGAAGGGCTGGAGGGCTGTTAAGGGATGAGTGATTTAGGCTGGGCTGGCTTGCCAGCCTGCAGGTTGGTTGGCCAACTGTTGGCTGATCTCAAATGGCTTTGATCAGGGCATCTGACTCCCTCCGTGTATATTGCATCTTCGTTCTCTACTGGTCAAGTCTGGGCTTGGTTTCTTCATGGAGATATCGAGAGATTAGGCAGGGCACACGAAACCTCTTGAGACACAATCCCAGAGAGAGGACATTGTCATCTCTGCCATATTCACTTGGCCAAAGCAAGACATTTACTGGTTCAAATTCAACAGGAAGCAGAGAAGGCTCAGGTTAGTAAGAAAGGCTGCAAAGTCCAGGGAGAACATAACCAGGTCACAAGAGGTGTGAAAACGAGCGTCCTCCCTATATTCTACCAGGGTTGCCATGTGCTGAGCCTACAGGATGCTTGTAGAAAACTAATGTTTCCTTTGACCCAAAGCCTTTCTTCTTTGTTGTCATGAAGGGCAGAGCACAACATCAGCCTGTCCTTGTTGCTAGGGGGAAGGACAACCCTGACTTTTCACTCTTTGGCATTCTCTTTTGTTTCTCTTTCTGGAAAGCAGGTGTGTTAGAAATGAATACGGGGGTGGGGTGGGGGCGATTTTGTCCCATTAAACTTTATACCCTGGGTTTCAGCAGAATGGCACTGAAACCCCAGAGAGGGCCAACTGGTGTTCTACGCTGATCTACTTTTCCTACCTGGTAAACCCGGTTCCCAGCTCCTGCAAGTGTCTGCCAATGCAGCTGCTTTTTCCTGCAGCAAATTACATTCCAGTGATGGCTACTTGGCCTTAGCAGTTATGTACCTACAGTGTGACCAATGAAAGCAGGCTTTAGTTAATGATGGAGTGAAATGGGGCTCTAGGAAAATGTCCTTTGCTTTAAGGGAGCAACGGTTGGGTAGACTGCAGCAGACCAACCCAAAGCGGACCTTCAGCTGAAGTTATATCTACTCATTTGCCTTTTATTTGGCTCACACCACCTGACTCATTTCCATTCTCCTAAGATTTTTCTAACAGCATAGCAGGTCCCCTGTCTCAGGCTCTGCGTCCAGCAACACACACTAACACACCTATCTTATGCCACATGTGTTCAAGGAAAAGAAGAAGAATGGATGATCCTCTTTGGTAAAGACCATCTTGCCACTCTGGTACCAGGGCAGGTTTTACATAATAGAGGTGTACTCTGTTATAATGAAAGCAATACCCACAAGGCTTTGGAGGCAATAGATGCGTCCACAGTGTGGCACCTAGGCTGCTGGGAATTTTCAATACTTTATGGGAGGCATCTTTATGACTCTCAGTCATAACTGGCCAAGGCTTGAAGAAAGGAGAGAGGTGAGGGGGCTTTGTAAGAAAAAAAAATGAGTCAGGAACATTAAGGCTTTTCATGTTAACGTGAGTCACATCCTAACACATGACAATCCAGAGAGTTTATAAAGGTTACACCATCTTTTTCCCAGTGATGTTTCCATGACCGTCTCTGTCGTATGTTTATTGGTGTGAAGTCAAATAGTAAAAACACATCACTATACTTGATAGGTCAAGGTTAACAGAGATCTCTAGGACCCGAAAGGATGCGAGTGAGTAGGGGTTCACCACCTGCTGCACAATGTTTTGTATTTGGTCTGCTCCTTAGGAGTGATCAGTCTGGCTGTTTTTCATCAGCCTTTTAACCACCATTTATCTCAGCCTGTGTCCTCTAATCCATTAATCTTTGCCAGATTAATCTTGTAAAAATTAAGTCTTACCTCACTACTGCTTTGATAAATTCTCACTTCCTCCAGTCCTGTTGTTTCAAATGACAATTTTCTTACTTTTAAAAGGCATTTCAGGATTCCACTATGAGCATATATAGATCCTCTTTATCGATTCCTGTTGATGGATGCTTAAGCTGCTTCCCTATGTTGAGTTTTGGATATCCTAGGTGCCACTGAAATAGACCAAGGAGTTCACATGCCTCCTCATCACATTAACTTCCATTATTTGGGTGTCTGCCATGATTTTACCTATTTGCACAACTTAAAAAGGCCAATATCATAGAATCATAGAGGAGAAAACTGGATACCAGAGTTTAGGGGCTCACAAGGAAGGATGAGGAATGAGAAGATTCTGACCAAACGTCCAAAGACTTTGTTACAAGAATATGATTTAGTGACCTGTTGTGCTATGGGCCATAGTTATTGTAGATTGAAAAATTGCTGAGATATTTTTAATGCTCTAGTCACAAAGCAATGATAAATTGATAAGATGATGGATCTTAATTAGCTTCATTGCATCTTATACAATGTTCACTTCAGTCAATGTATCATATCATACTCCATCTCTCTCTTCTATCTATCTATCTATCTATCTATCTATCTATCTATCTATCTATCTATCCATCTATCTATCGCAATTAAAAATAAACAAATTAGTTTAAAATTGCTTTCAATTACTTTTGGCTATAATTTAAAACCTGAAACTATCTAAAAACCACACTAAAATCATTATGTTTATTTAAATGTTTTTTACATTTACTGTGTGTTGTATATGTGTATATATGTGCATGTATGTATATATGTACATGTGTATACATATACTACAATGTTCATGTAAAGGTCAGGGACAACTTTCGGGAGTCAGTTCTCTTTCCATTTAGATTCTGGTGGCAGAACTCAGTCCTTCAGGCTCTGCCTCAGGCCCCTCACTGCTGAGCCATCCTGCCTCAGGCCCCTCACTGCTGAGCCATCCTGCCGGCCCTGTAAGCACATTTTACGACAGCTTGTCTCATCTGCCCCTTTTCAGTTCTGCTAGGTCTTGCCTGGCTATGGGCTGTTTGCTGAGCAGGCCCCGAATCTAGCCCTGGTGGGCTTGCGAGCATGATTTTCTGTGATTTAGAGAAACCTTCTAAAGCTGATGAACGCCGAGTCGTCTTCCCATCACCCCTTCCCGGCTTCTATCAATTTCACTCCCACCTCAGGATACATTACATGCTTGTTATATCCATTCTGGGCAAGCGGGGCACACTAAAAATACATCTATCGTCGGAAGCGTGTGATGGATGAATGCATCAGAATGTATAATTCTTCTTCTGGAAGAACCGCCTGGAGTCTGAAAAACGAGCATCACATAAGCAAAGGACACGAGGTTGAAGAGCCCCGAGTTAACTAAGGCTTCGGTGGACCCACGGTCAAACTAAGGCTTCAGTGGACCCACGGTCAAACTAAGGCTTTGGTGGATCCACGGTCAAACTAAGGCTTCGGTGGATCCACGGTCAAACTAAGGCTTCGGTGGACCCACGGTCAAAGTAAGGCTTCGGTGGATCCACGGTCAAACTAAGGCTTCAGTGGACTCACAGTCAAACTAAGGCTTCGGTGGACCCACGGTCAAACTCAGTTTTTAATTCATGGAAAAGTCACATTCCTCGTTGCTTTAAAGAACTGTTGTTTATGTCCCGCGCCTCATGGATGCTACTTATAAAGCCTGACTTGGAGAACTTAGGAAAGTTCTCTTTTCTTTTGAGCAGTGTGTCATATGGAAAATAAAAATCACACTTCAGGACAAAGATATAAGAGCTTCCACCTGTCTCTTTTCAGGATTCTAAAAATAGTTTGTGCATGAGGGGAGTCAGGGGTGGGACAGACACTGTGTATGTATATGATCCATGTCATAAGGTGTTGGGGGAATCCCCGTGGGACAGAATCTATGCCTGTCAACATGGCTTATATTCTTCAAATGGCTCTGGAGATGTCAGTTTCTTAAAACAAAGGAGACTGGACCCATACACCCAGCATTAGCTGCTCCACGCTGGCTGATCACCAAAGAAACACAAAATCTCAGGAGTAAGCAGGTGAGGGAGACAGGTCACGTTTCTAATTACCTCCACTGTGCCCTCATTTTCATATACATGGCAATCGCTTGATCTGAAAGTGTGTGCCTAGGTTGAAACACTCAGGGAAATCCTGATTAAGGAAGAGCTGGTGGTAGAGGGTTTTACATTTAAAACAAACATGGGTTTCCTTGACATTCAGGAGGGATCCTGGCCACACATCAGTATGCATCACACAGTCAGCTATTCTCTGGTCACAAACTTTATATTTAAATAAGTGGGGGAAGAGAATATAGTGCAGCCCCCTCGGTATGGGAGGCCATGTGAAGTGGGCTCAGGTCCGTTCTGTGTTGATCATCTCGTTCTCTCTCCTGGGTGGATCTCTGTCTCATTTCAGAGTATAGATTGTTCACCTTCACAGTGTTCTTGTGTATGTGTATTTTATTGTTGGGTGGATCTCTGTCTCATTTCAGAGTATAGGTCGTTCGCCTTCATAGTGTTCTTGTGTATATGTATTTTATTGTTGGGGATAAGAGGCTCATGCAAATGGTATCACTGCCTTGTGTCTCTTTTGAGTAGGTCATTATTCATGTAACACTTTTTTTTGCATGTTGATTTTAAGTCCTACAATTCTATTGAACTCATATTTCAGTTCCAAACATTTCCTTTGAAGTCATTAGGGTACTGGAGAGTCAGGAATGCAATTGCCTTGCCTGAGTTCCATCCCCAAACCCAGATTGTTAAAAGCTCATAATCCCAAGGTTCAGAAGGCAGAGATGGGCAGATCCTCTGTGGCTCACTGACCAGTCAGCTTTGCTTACTTGCTAAGTTCGGGTCAGTGAGACTTCATCTGAAAAACAAAACAAAAATAAAAACAAAAACAAAAAACAAAGCAAACAAAAAATAAAACTAACTAGCAACTAGGAGGATGGCTCCTAAGGAGTGGTACCCAACACACACAAACACACACACACACACACACACACACACACACACACACACACTTCTAAATGCAGAAGGGTCATTAGGGATTTAAATTATTTTAATAATTTAATTCAAAGATAGGAATAGATTCACCTCCTGATTAGGATAACTTGTGTTTTCTTCTCGTGTGATTGTTTCTGTCAGTACATTCATATCGAATAGACAAGTGATGGCCATAGGAATCCTCAACCTCTATCATTATTTTGTTTTATATATAGACTAATCTTGAATCTCATAGATAAACCCTGTTTGATCAGTATGTGTAAACTTTTGGATATATTACTGAATTAATAATTCCCAGTATTGGTCAAGCCCAACAGAGTGCCAGTGTAGAGGGAAGAGGCAGTCTTGAAGTCTTACTCCTAGCTGGGAAGCTATTGATAATTGATAGATCGCTTCCAGGAGAGGAAGAGTCAGTTTTCTATAAGCATGTGGCCCCTGGTAGGTAGGTAGAGGAAGCACTGGATGATGGGCATACAGCCAAGAGGATGGGCTGCACAAATTGGTGTGTTTTAAAGAGTAGATGGGGAGGCGACAAAGGAGAGAAGTAATATGATCCTTTCTCCAAGACTGGCATTATCCTGCACCCCGGTCATTTGCTGCTTTATTCATTCATTTCATGCAGCCTAATAGATGATTTCATTGAGATCCAGGTTTGTGCATGACTCTGTCAGCTAGGTTTCCTAGCTTTGCCAAACTAGGGGATGACTACCAAATTGGCGAGCATGCGCGTCTGTTTATGTGCATGTGCTTATTGTACACCTGTTAAAGTCAGAGGACAACCTGGAGTACTTGGGACCAACTTCAGGGTGTCAGGCTTGGGGGCTCTTTGTCACTTCACCCACCTCTTCATCCCTACCCCTCCACCATACCTCCAGCCCCAACACCTTACTAGCTCCAACTTTACAACTTGAGAAGTTGGCTGCTCTATCGGCTTTAGCTTTACAGTGAGCATTCTCCAGTGCACTTCAGGATAGTGGGTGGAGTCTCTGATTTTGATGTGTTGTAAACAGGTGGAAGGGGCTTTTGTGAAAGAACATGAGACTGACAGTTTTGTAATAGTACAATCTGGGGAAACAGAGCCGAAGCACATTCAGAAAATAGGTGGGAATATTTTTTCTTAAAATGATTTGCTTTTATTTTATTCATGGATACTTGTCTGAATGCTGGAATATATGTGTCTGTGCACCAGGTGTCTGCAGTGTCATCAGAGGCCAGAGAAAACCTCCCCTAGAACTGGAGTTAGAGTTAGTTTTGAGCTACCGTGTGATGCTGGGACCAGAACGTGTGTCTTCTGCGAGTGATTTTAGCCACTGAGCCATTTCTCTGTCCTGGAAGTACATTTCCTTACTCTCTTGTTAACTCTTTGTTACAGTGCCTAGCACAGAGTGAGGACAGACTCCTGCTTAAGCAGGTTTCTGTGGCTTTACTATGACAAAGGCTATTTTGAATTTGGCTCATGTTTTCTGAGTTGTTTTCATGCTAAGAGACTTATTTATCTTCTCTTGGACTACACTGTGAGATGAGAATTATAAGATAAAGGAAAAAATAATGATGAAAAATAATTGCCAGGCTCCTTCTGAGACTTCTCATTAGAGCTGGATTTACTGAGGTGTTTGTTGGCAAACCGAGACTTACGTGGAAAACCTGGAATTGAGTTAGACACTGACTGTTCATAGGAACGGCCCAGACATCAGAGGAGGACCAGGGAGGGGGAAAAAAAACTTGCTGGGGACAGATGCTTTCATGCCCTTGGAACTTAGCAATAATTGTTTTTGGAATGATCAGAGTGAATTCTGTGTTGTCTATTGATTTATATTGCAGATGTATAGCATAGGAACATCCACCTATTGAATTGACAAGGTGTTCACAGTATAAATAATCTTGTTCAATACTCAGAACTGTCCTAAAACGAAGTGAGTGGCCACGAGATCAGCTTTCCCTTCCGAAATGAGGAGGCTAAGGGGCAGATGGTCCCAATTCACACAAAGATGTTTGCCCAGGAACAGGCCTTTCCCCCTTCCTTCCTTCCTTCTTCCAACATCTCTCCTTTTCTTTTTTCTCTCTCTGCTTTTCTCCCCTCTCTTACAAACCCCGACCCTCCACTCCCTTCTGGTCTCTTCCCTTTTTTTTGTTTTTCTGCAAAAGTCCTTTGCCATATAGCCCGGGATGGCTTCAAACTTACAATCCAGTTGCCTTGCTTCTCAGGAATTAGGATAGCATGTATGTACCACCACACTTGGCTCTGATAGGTCTTTCAGAATTAGAAATATTGGAAGCAGTGAGAAAATTCAGAAAATTAAAAAGCACTCACTGCACCCAGCTTGATGACCCAAATTCAGTCCATGTAACTCATATGGAAAGAGAAAAGTGGCTTCTGAAAGTTATCCTCTGACATTCACATGTGCATCATGACGTATGAATATCCATGCACAAACACACACAGAGGCACACAGGCATGCACAACTACATACACTCACACATATGCACACACACTCACACACAATACACATATACTCATACACATGCATGCACACACATGCACACACACATTCATACACAATCATACACACATACATGCATACATACACACATTCATACACTCTCACACATACACACATGTATTCACACACATGCACACACATTCACACACTTAAACACAATGCATGCACACAGACATTCATATGCTCACACTTATACATGTACACCTACACATTTATACACACTCATACATACACATATGAATTAACACATACATGCATGCACACATATTCACATACACACATATATACATACATACTTAAACACATTCATACATAATCAGTCACATGCATACACACTTAAATACATTCATACACTCTCACACTCACACATACATATATAAATTCACACACACATGTATGCACACACATTCACACACTCATACATATGCATGCACACACATTCACACACTCACACACATGCATATACACACATTCATACAGTCTCTCACACGTACATATACATGTGAATTCACACACACATTCATACACACATACACTCACACATATATACACATACAAATTCATACATACACTTGCATACATGCACTCACATATACACACATGTATATACATGCACTCACACATAAACACATGCATATACAATCACACATTCATGCATGCACACATGTACACACATGTACATACATGGATATGCATACACTTTATAAACAAACACAGTAACAATAGTTATAATAAAAAATTTAAAAGACATAATAATCTTTGCTTTCTGAAGTGAGATTACATGTATGAGAAAGCCAGAACATGGGCCAGAGGCATTTAGATCATATTTTTTTTTTCTTGTCACTTGATTCTGCATGTGAATTAGCAGGGTCCATGGTCCCAGGTTTGGTTATAATATGATGATGATGATGGATGGTGGAATGTACAGATGGACTACCCAATACTTTCGCATGTGGTGGCTTTGTGTTCTCACTACCCAGGCATCAACCTTGTTCCTGTGTCTCCCAGGAGAGGTACATCGATACTTTATTGTAAAGAAACTAGTCTCCAACCCAAAGTGGCCTGGTAGTCTGAGCTGCATATCAATCTCTGCTACTGAAAAGCACTTTATTCTTCAAAGTCCACTTGTTCCTTCTTCTTGCCCTTGAAAAGCTCCTATTTGAAACAGCAGGGAACAGAGAAAAACTTACATAGTTTATTCTTTGGATTTCTACCAGTCCAATTTTCTGTTTTAGTTTCTAAAATAAATGTTGCTGTTAAAAAAAAAAAAAAGGCAAAGAGAACTCTGATTTAGTTATTGCTCCAAAAATATAGAAGAGGTGTGTGTCTCTAGTGTTTGGACCATTAGGGGGTGCTGGCTTGATTCATTGTCACTGGGATGCTACAACCCTCAGCAGCCCCACATTCTGAGTAAGTGGCACTGCCAAGGGGATTTCTCCCCGAAACTCTGATAATGAATCCTTTCTTCCCTATCTCCAGCTTGCCTATAGGGCCCCCACTTTGTTCTCTGTGTTCAATCTCTCTTTGTATCTCCCATGAGTCTCACTTATCTTCTGTAATGTGTTTGCTTAAATGTAAGGACAAAGAGATGTTGACTTACTTCCATGTTGTAAAACATACAGAAAACAAACAATTAATATATATCCACGAGAAATCTACCTGTCTTTAGCACTGATAGCCATTAGAAACCTGTATTCCATGTCCACTCCACGGGACATTTTGTCTTCATTTAGATGCATAGGAGAGCCTAATTCAGAGCTATATTCAAATCCACACAGTGGGAGTCTTCAATTATTCTGAGAGATGAAAACGATGAATATTTCAATTTAAAACATTTGAAAAGATTTCCCCCAAATGTATCCATACATTTGCATTTTTAAAAACTTTTAATCCAGACTATTGTCATCTACTTAAACAGAGGTAAATGTAGTTATAAATGGTTTCTGATTATAGTTATTATGCCTAGTCTTAAGCTAAATATATATAGAAAATAATGATGGCTTAGTGTGTTTTTCCTGGATTAAGTAGCCATTTAATGTGAAATAGATATCATGATTTAAATGCTCTTAGAATTACCCAATGTCAGACCTTTATGCCTACCACTACACACACACACACACACACACACACACACACACACACACTTCTTATGTGTCTGCTTCTATTTTACAAGTTCTTTTCTTAGCATATCTGTGCACTGGAAGCTCCTCCTGGTCTTGTATGGTTTTCACACTAGTGTAACATAGTCTGAATCCCTTGGACAGATAAACATTGTCCCAGTGTCTGGTAGATACGTAGTAAGCATCTGGTGCTCAGGCAAGGGACCGTGTGCTCATGTGCTCAGGACTGAACCTTCCCTCTGAGAAGCGACTTTAGACGACTAGTCGGATGTGCTCAGGACTGAACCTTCCCTCCGAGAAGCGACTTTAGATGACTAGTCGGATGTGTTCATTCTATAATGTTCTGTTGGGAAGAAGACTCTATCTTATGTTCATAGATTGGGATTCGATCCTTTTAAGCATACATCTTTCTGATCCCACTTGTTCCTATGACTAATTCTGACAAGCTCCATATGCTGTGTACAACCGTAATTATGTTTTCATCTTCAACCTATTTCCATTACCTCATCTTGTATCTGTCTCCATCTGTATCCACATCTTCATCTGCACCCCATACTTTTTTCTTCATTTCTGCTATCATGCTTACCCACATCTTTATCCTCATCTCCACCTCCATCCATATCTTTGTCCTACCCACATGTTCTTTAGCCTTGCCTTCATGTCTTCATCCTTACTTCCATCCAAACCAACATTTCCAACTCTGATTACCCATACTATTTGTAATTACTCCTGACTCATGATCTCTACTCAGAGGACTGCTTCATTCACTGACCAATTAGAAAGTTCCAAACCCATGCTCTCAAAATTCACTGTTGCAAGTCATTGTGGAACCAGCCGGATGATGGACATTGGTAAACACAAGAGACCATTTTGGCTGACTGACCAATTGAGAATCAGAAGCTGAAAAAGCATCGCTTTAGCGGTCCTATATGGCTGCTCTATTCACATCCCTGGTCCCTTTACCTGTATAGCCTTAAAGACTTAATTTTGTTCATCCACATTTGACATGACTATCTGTGCTTTTCTTTCATCTAAGACTCAAATTTCTTTCCATTGCCCATGTTGCTACTAATGAAAAGTAGAAACCAAAAGAATCAGAAGAAGAATCAGAAGAAGAAGAATCAGAAGAAGAAGAAGGAGAAGAAGAAGGAGGAGGAGGAGGAGGAGGAGGAAGAGGAAGAGGAGGAGGAGGAGGAAGAGGATACATTTTAGTATAATAAAAAGTGCTGTAGAGACAGCATTGAGATTTGCTGTCATACAAAGAGATAAAGAGATTGCCTAAGAAAGTCATTTAGGAGATAATAAATCTAACTTGAATGAGGCCTCTGGGTCCTACCCCAAAGCATCAGATTCCCCTAATTTCAGAAGCACAAATGTTATAAGATTAACACAGAATGAAATATTGAGAGGAGATTAAGCATAACCTGATGCACTATTAATCTTAACCTTCCTTGGAGAGTCATGTTTCAGAGGATGTAGAAAAGAACCTCAGAAAGAAGTAGTGATGCCTGGGAGGCCAGTCCCACAAGCAAATGAGTCTTCACTCTGGCTTCCTAGTGGAGGAAATGACCTCTGCCAGAGCTAGAATATATCAGTGTTGTTTGTAATCACAGCTCCCACCACACTCCTGACACTGTGGCACCTGCAAATTGAACTTAGAGGCACAAGATAAATTATGCAATTTGTGAGGTGCCCAGAAAACAGCTACTGTGGAAAATTACCATTAATAACAGCCTCATTACAAGCTTAGTTTATTCTAAACTATATTGAGTCTTGACTCTCTTACCAATGCATTATATTCTCTGTTATGAAAATTATATAAACTTATTAGCGAAAAGTAGACTCTTTCCATAGCAAAAGGAACCAAATTAAAAATATGAAAAGAATTGAGCTTCAGAGTCCCAGGATAAAAACTTGTCAATATTTGTCAAGTTTGCACTGAAATTTCTGACAGCTAAAAAAAATCACAAATTTTAGTTTTCTACTTTCAAGTCAACATGACTTGTCTAAATTCAGCCCTTTGACACCAAAACAACTGGAAATTATTGAACTCCCTTAAGTTGGTAATTTAGACTTGTCAGATACCAGCAGAATAGGCTTGGGCTGAGAGGATCCAACTTCTGCTTTATATGAGGCTGATAATCAAGCACATTTTCTGATTTGGCCTTCCAATCTGATGCTATTCAATGTATTGTTTGGTTCTGACATGAGTATAATTCACAGGGGCTCCATTTTCATACCACAGTTGCAAGCATGCTTTTCTCTTAACATAAACTAAAGTGAACGTAATCTGTAGACTGTAGCAATGTCTCATTGAAGCGAGAAAAATAAGATTGTGTCAATCATGCTTTGAGTGTGAAAGTATTCTGGACAGCTTAAACTATTTTGGGCTATGAGTTATTAAAAGATTCCTGAACTTTCTCTTATTGATCTGAAATTCAAGACTTGCTAGGTTGTCATGGTTTCATATTTACTTTAGTTTTTAGAACTTTTAACTTTTTGTGTTCCTTGTGGCCTTTGACGCATCTTCTAGAATAACAATACTTGCAAACAACATTTCTATATAGTTTTCAGTTAAACAAATATAATTTAGACTTACACTGCTCCAGACCTGCCTGAGTGAAACCCTGATAATAGAGAGATGGAAGAATCCTTGCCGTCTTAAAGCTCCTGGTTCTATAAAAAAGTTAAAATAACAGTCTGAGAACCTGTATTTTCTAGGAGAAATGGGAAACAAACTGGTAAAGACTAGACATTCGGTCCTCCTGTGTGGTGTCAAGGCTTCCCTGAACCTAGGCATACTCTAGGACATGAGAGCACAGGTCTCAGCTGTGATGAGAAGGGAGGAGAGAGAAAGGGAGCTCTCCAGATAAATGTCCCAAACCTCATTCCATGCCGTCAAGACCTCTTTTCTTTGTTTGGCATCAGCCTGTCCCTTTCATGAACAGACATGCCACATGACACCAGTTAGATCTCTTTATGCTAACCTTTGGTAGCTAAGCATTCTGGTGTGGACCAGAGCTCACAGCAGGATGAACTCTTCTACACCAATTAGGATAATCACGACAATCTCTCACAGGCATGTCCACAGGCTGACAATGATAAAGGGGCAGTTATGCAACTGAGACTTTTTTCCAGTTAATTCTGGACTCTATCAAGTTGACAGTTAATGTTAACTAGGAATAGTATCAATGACAGAAATGACTATGGGAGGGGACAGACACTGGATGTTTGCTATGCATGGTGGTAGTCAAAGGACAAGGGGCAGAAAATGGCTTCTCCAAAGCAGTAACATTTTCAATGAGGTCACACAGTGAGGACTATTTCTGACTATGAGAGCGTAGTCAACATGGTGGAAAAGAGTGGATGGGGAAGACAATAGATTTTGTGGAACATGAATAGGAGTTAAGACTTGCTGCCATTTAGTATGAAGACATGGCACATCATACAAATTATGGACTTTTGATAATTTTATTGTTTGATAGTTTCACCCATTATATAATTAATTTGAGTCATCTTGGACCCCATTCCCTTCCTTCACTCCTTTTCTTTTCTTACTGAAGACCTTGTCACCAAGTCTCCCTCTGGCTTCCATGTCTTTATTTCATGTGTGGTGCACCCATAGTTACTTTGCCAAGTGTATGTTTTAAAGGGGCAGGGTTATTTACTGGATCAATAGCAAGTGTCTGTGGCTACACCACTGAAGAAAATGGCACCTCCCCCAGAACAGCCATCAATTGCCAATAGCGAAATGTGTTTTTGAAGCAATCAGGGCTTACTTTCCAGAATTCTATTCTCTTCCTCCTCTGCCCCCTTTGTGGTACCATGGAGTGTCATGGGTTTATTTTCTACTCATTAGGACACTTCTTATTTTTTCCCCTTCATAACACAACTGCGGCCTGCATAGTAGCCAGCTGTACTTAAGCTCTGCTGTAGGTGATCCAGGTCCAGATGATCCTTGCTCAGCAGGTGAGCCAGCTGCAGGTGAGCCTTGCCGCTGCTTATGTTAAGAAGGATAGCTCAAACTACTATGAGCAATGCCAGCTGGAGCTCCAGCCACACTGAGCCTTCCTCCTTCCAGCTGATGGCTTCCCTTCACAGGTGAATTGGGCCCCATGAAGCTCAGCTTTCAGGGGATTCTCTTTTAAAAGTGCTAGGAGTTTTAATATTGTTTTCAGGGTCAAATTTCTCAGAGAGAAGTTTTCAGAATCTCTGGACCTTTCTAACAATTCGTATTTTGTGACATTTTCTGAGTAGGACAGGGGAATTCTTTTGGATGACAGTAGCAATAAGATGACCATAAACTGTTAAGAGCACCCACTGATGTTATATTTTACTGTATGAAGTCCTTGCCCATGTATGAAGGATTTTACATATACTTCCTCTTCCTAGCAATGGAGTGATGTGTATTAGGAGTTTTAAAAGATAGACAAGGAGCCTCAGTGTTCAGGAAGCCCTGTGACTTGCCCAATAGCAAGCTACACTGTCACAGAGCACACTTTGCATAATCCCTGGTTCCATCGAGGGCTTCTGAATTTATCATAGCCACACTACGAGCCAACCTCTGTTTCCATTCACCCACATATCCTTAATCTACAACAATCTTCCTCTTTTTCAAATATGTGTGTGTGTGTGTGTGTGTGAGAGAGAGAGAGAGAGAGAGAGAGAGAGAGAGAGAGGGAGAGGGAGAGGGAGAGGGAGAGGGAGAGGGAGAGGGAGAGGGAGAGAGAGAGAGAGAGAGAGAGAGAGAGAGAGAGAGAGAGAGAGAGAGAGGGAGAGAGGCATCAGGCAGATGTGTGCTACTATGTGCTTGTGAATGTCAGAGGACAATTCTGTAGTTGACTGTTTTCTGATATCTTTGTGATTCAGGGATCAAACTCAGGTGTGCACACAGAGCCTTTCCTTGCTAGGCCATCTACTGGACAAGTTATTTTCTTGACTTTTATTTGGGTGGTGTATATCTGTTCAGTGAGTCATTCCACAATCCTATTCTTACCTGCAAGTTCCCAGTAAGCCTCATCTCACCTCCAGCTTCTCTGTGAGTTTAATCTTTCTAGATTTGAAGGCTTGGAGCTTCCTTCCTGTTTGTAGCCCATTGGCTTCACCTTTTTGCACATTAATCTCTTAAAGGTCAGTTTATGGTTCACCTGTGTTATAGAATGTGTGTGTGTGTGTGTGTGAGAGAGAGAGAGAGAGAGAGAGAGAGAGAGAGAGAGAGAGAGAGAGAGAGAGAGAGAGAATGAGAGAATAAGGGAAGGGAAGAATGGAGTAGAAGATGCCCTAGTTTGATTCTCTGTTGCTGTAATAAAACACTGATCAAAGCCAACTGGGGGAAGAAGTTTATTTGGTTTTTAGGTTGAAGTTCATTTGGAGGGAAGCTAGAGCAGGAATTTAGGACCAAAGCCCAGAGTCAGTACCTGAGGCAGAGACCATACAGGAGTGTTGCCTACTGGCTTGCTCCCTATGGCTTGCTTAGTCTGCTTTCTTATACAGGTTAGGGCCACCTTGCCCAGGCTTGGCACCACTCACAGTAAGCTGGGCTCTCTCATATCAACCATTCACCAAAAAAATGTGCCAAAGACATGCCCACAAGACAGTCTTATGGAGGCAGTTCCTCAACTGAGGTTTCTTTACAAATTATCTTAGTGTGTGTGTATGTGTGTGTGCACTTGTGTGTGTGTGTGTGATATGTATGTGCATGCATGCATTTGCATGTGCATGTGTGTGCATAGGCACACTTGTATATATAATAAATGCTAGTAGAACTTGTGAAGAACAATGTGGGGAAAAGTTCATTAGGGTCCATCTACAAGATGAGATTACCTAGTGAAATTTAAATTTCCCGAGTGTACAGATTGCATTAAAGCCACATAGGGAAGTTGCCTGGCTCTTATGAGCTACATGATGGAGTCTCTAGGGATAAACTGCCACAAGGCATTCAATTTACATTCAAATATGATTCTGAAATATGCACAAGTATCAATGCATTTGCAGAAAGGTAGGGACAGTGACCTTGCTGGAGTCCTAAGATCATCACTAGTGACTCTGGATAAATGAATTCTGGGGACTCTGAGCTCACATGCAGGTTTTAATTACAATTTTACTATATGTTAGAAATTTTATAAAGGAAGTCTGAATCTTATCCATCTTGTGGGAAAATATGAATTTTATGTTCAAAAGTATTTACAGTATGGCTTTTACTAGCAAACAAAAAGAAACCTTTGAAAAGTGATTAAAACAGCTGTCATCCCCAAATGATGAGGTGCATAGCCATTTATACTTGATGCGTGTCCGTATGTAAAGATAAAGAATGTCTTGTGCTTGACATATAAGAGAAATAAAGGAAAGAAAGGAGGGAGAAGGAAGGAATAAAGGAAGGGAAGAGGTGGTTAGAGAAATGTGAGAAGGAAGAAGAGAGGGAGGAGGAAGAGAGGCAAGGGAGGAAGTAGGGGAAAGAAGAGAGAATGAAGGAAGGAGGGGAGAGGAAGGGGAGAGGCAGAGAGGGGAGTGAGCTAGAAGAGATGGGAGGAAGGAATGGAGGCGAGGAAGAGCCACAACTTGTAGGGGTGGGTGGGAGGAAAGGAGAGTGTAAATGATGAGCCATTCTGTTCAAGTATCGAATCAGTTTCTGACATGAAGTATAAGAAACTATTAACAGGGATTCCCTCTGGAGAATTAGACAGAGATCAAGAAAAATATAATTCTCACGTTTTATTAATTTTAAATTTGTTTACCTTGAGTACATTATCCCTAGATAATAAATGTCTCTACC
>NW_022196906.1:107008468-107018468 GCF_008632895.1 Mastomys coucha | reverse complement strand
ATATCTGGTGTTCCTCCTTTAAAAAAAAAAAAGTTTTGTTTACAGCAAATGACACTGCCAGCAGTACGGGTGAGCCGGTAAAGGTACTCGCTGCACAAGTCTATGACTTAAGTTTGGTGAGGGAAGAGATCCAATTCCCAAAAGTTGTCCTCTGACCTCCAGACATGTATTTGTGCATCTGAAAAGCATGAACATGCATACTGGTGAGCACGCACATGCGCACAAGTGCATACACACACACACACACACACACACACTAAAATAAATGAAATTTAAAAATTGTAAATGACAAAAGGAAAGGAAGAGCCTCGTCAACAGCCATAGACCACAGCTACTAGAAGTCTGTGTTACTCTGCACATCTTAGAAGTTGTTAAGGACCATGTTTCCGCTGTTGGCCTATTTACCTGTTACAGGATCTAAGAGGACCTGCGCATGCACTACACTGTAGAAAACAAGAGTGATACCTTACAACCGTGTTTCTCAACCTGTGGGTTGCTACCCCTTTGGGGGTCAAGTGGCCCTTTCACGGGGGTCATCTAAAACCATTGGGAGACACAGACATCTACATTATTGTTCATAACAGTAGCAACATTGCAGTTATGAAGTAGCCACAATGATTTTTATGGTTGGGGGGTCATCACAGCATGAGGAACTGGGTTAAAGGGTCACATTGTGAGGAAGGTTGAGAACCACTGCCGTAAAAACATAGCGGCAGTCTGCCTATAACAAGGTGGAAATGTACCGAGAAAGCCATCTTGGCAATGAGTGATCTTCTCAGATATACGTAGGAACAAAGATCTCCCAGTTATGCTTCATGCTGAGTAAGCATGCCTATGGAGTATAAGCTAAACACCAGGGAGAGTGTTTGCTACAAAAAAAATGAGGACTATAGTTAGACCTCATGGTGACCTGTAATCCCAGCTACCTAGGAAGCTGAACTGAGAAATTATGAGTTCAAGACCTTTCTGGATTGGGGTGTGAGTCTAAGCCAGTTGATGAGTCTGTAGCACTTGGTGAGACCCTGTCTCAAAAGGGAAGGCCGTGGACATAGCCCAATGGTATCATATCTTCCTAGTACTGTGATGCCTTGGGTTCTATCCCCAGGTAGAAAGTGGACAATTCATGGCTCTTGGAGCCTGTGGGTGAAACATTGGGGCCTGTGAAGAAAGGCTTAAGGCCCCCTGGAGAAGCCTTGGAACCTGTGGCAGAAGCCATGTGTCCTCTGGGAGAGTCTGGGAACCTGTGGTAAAAGGCTTGGAGCCTGTGAACAAAATTATATATAGAACCTGTGTGAAAAGCTGTGGAGGTGTGGAGCTGTGGCAGAAGCCTTGTCAAATGTGGGTAAAGCCTTGTATTTAAAAAGCCTTGTAATTTACAAAGCCTTGTAAAGACTATGAGAGAAGTCCCATAGATTATGGAAATGTATGACTATGTCAGAAGCCTTGCATATTGTAGGAAATTCCCTTGTACGTCAAAGGAAGTGCCTTGGAGACTATGGGAGAAAGATGTCCTTGGAAACTGGAAGAAGATGGTAAAGACAGAGAGACTTGTGAGGGCAAATGTCATGCATGAATGAGAAAATACAAAGTCCTCTAAAGTACCAAAACATCAAAGTGGCCCACCTCCAGAATAACTGCTGGTCTCATCTGCATTATCCACTCTCTGTCTAGGTCCCCTTAGGAAACAGTTCCCTCAACATCCCAGGACATCTAGGAGTTTAACTCAGTCCTCTATACAAGGGAATGAGCTGTGGGAGGAGATGGTTAGTAGAGTTACAGAGATAGCCCAGGTTTCTAGGAGTGCCAGTGACTCTGTCCTTGTGACTAGCAGAGCCAAACTTAGGGGACCACATGGTCCATAGGGAGCAGGCTGGAAGAACAGGGGGAGCTGAGCAGTGCAGACAGCCTATAAAGAGCACAGCATTTGAAGGTTACCATTTTAGGTGACTGTGACTCTGTCCTGCTGTGACCCTCCCAGGAACCACAGCACATTATGCTAAACTGTTCCTAGGAAGGACAGAAGGCTGAGGCATTTATCGACTGATGTGCATCGTTCCCACTGTGGCTTGGGGTTAGCCCTGCAGCAATTTTCCGTGTATTTTTTTATTTTTGAACTTGGAGATAAATACCCAGCCAAACCACTAAACAAATATTATATAAAATACTTATAATCCCTGCAAGGTCCTGTGAAACATCACAGTGGGAAAAATCCACACTTGGGGATGCAGTGTGACCTGAGAGCAACTATCTTGGGTCTTCACTGACAGTATGTATGCCTCACAAGTCTGATACCAGATTCACTCAGGCTTGGATGGAGACCCTTTGTCCTTAACCATTATCAAAACTCCCCCCTCTGACCCAAATAATGGAGATCAACTGCCTCACTGGCCCAAGACATACATCCCTGTTATGGCCCCATTAGACCTCACTCTGTGCAGTTCTGAGTTTGTGCACTACTTGTTTGGGTCTATGTCATCTTGTGATTTGTTCTCATTTATTAAGACTGGGTTTCTTGGGGTCATATTTTAAACAGAACTTTTAAAAAGTATTCCAGGAAAAAATAATATAGAAGATAAAATAAAATCAGAACAAGGATCTTTGAATGTTGGTGAAATGAAAACGAAAGGATTTGGTGACATGCAATTAAAATCCCTCCCTAGTACTGCACATGATAGAATATTATACACCTCTAATCTCTGTACTGGGGAAGAAGAGGCAGAAAGACCAGGAGTTCAAGGTCATCCTTGGCTACATAGTGCGTTTGAGCACAGACTGCACTATCTGTGACCTTGTCTAAAAAAAATTAAGTGGTCCAGCAAACAAAAATTCCTATAAGGTCAAGCACTTGGCTTAACAAGAGTTAGAGTCATGTGATTGTGCCCATGTAAGTACCATGTGAGACAATTTCAGTCTTGAAATTCAATCATATAAAATATCACAGACATTATTATTGGTGTTTGGAGAGTCATACAAAGGTTTAAGCCCTGACAAAATAAGCTCTAACTCAAACACCCGCATTGTTACTGAGGAAAGGGCTGGAAAGATTTAGAATTAGGGAACTATTATCTATTCTTCCAAATTTTAAATTCTTACATTTTTTTGCTGTGTATGTGTGTGTGTATATGTATATTTTACTGTGTTTGTACTTGTTAGTGTTGGGGTATGTGTCTGTGCATGTGAGCATGCACATATATTCATGGGTAGGCCACAGACTGCAAATGTTTTTCTTCTCTGACTGTCCACCTTTACTTTTGGAGATGAGGTTTCTCACTGAACTTGAAGCACCATGATTTATCTAGACTAATCAACTACAGGGAACCAGAGGCTCTGTGCCTCGCCTCAATGCTGGGTTCACAGACCACTGTGCCCAGGTTTTTTTTGTGTTTGTTTGTTTGGTTATTGTTTTGTTTTAAATATGGTGATCTGAACTTAGGTCCTCAGGCTTGTAGAACAAAAACTTTATCTACTGAGCCATCATTATAACCTGACTTTTGTAGTTTGAACTGATTTATAACAATTGTCCATAGTTAAAGGTACAAAGCCTATCTACCACCTCGACCATCTATGATTTCCTTGTGGTGAGAACAGTTGGAATCACTTCTTGAAGTATTTGTTAGAGCTGGAAAACCTCACACAAGTTCTGATGGATGTCTTTTATAGTTGACAAGCTAATGACCCAGAAAGAATTAAATTATAGTATAATTGACAGTACTGATGCCAAGCAGCAGTAGAGGAAGCTCAATCAGGTAGCAATTTCTTCATCTTTTTATTTTATAGAGAGGATTTGTATTGTCTAAATTTGATAATGCAGGACTGCAGAGATGGTTTGATGGTTGAGAACACTGGCTATTCTTCCCTAGGACCCAGGTTTGGTTCCCAGCACCCCACTGGCAGCCACTCTAGTTTCAGGGGATCCAAGACACTTTCTTCTTCTGGCATTGCTGCCCCCAGGCACTCATGTGGTGCACAGACATGCATGCAGCTGAAACATCCACAGAAAATGGAAATAAATCTTTAAAGTTTGATAACTTGAGAAATAAAATCACTAACATTCTAGTGAGAACACCCAAACAAATGAACAAGAGAATCGTTAAAAGGTACTTACTTCCAGATGTGGCTACAGAGGTGGGCAAAATCATTGCTTTCACAATTTCAATTTGTTTAGCCTTTAGGACCTATGTATCATTCCCCATCCCCCCCCCCATGTTGAGACACTGTTTAAAGAATATTGTAAAGGAGACTCAAAACCTATTAGTTTGCTGGCTGTAAATGAAGTCCCCTGTCTCAGCCCTGAATTCCCAGTGATTAATAACAACTTAGCAATGCCCAGGATTTGGAAGAATAAATAACCCTGTCATTTTCTACCCCCAAGCTGTGGCTTCCTATTAGACAGCCATGCTAATTCTGCTTGTAATCCCCAGGAAGTGTGGGGACTTGTGTAATCCTTCATCACTAAGCCTGTTTCATCTCTGTTGATCGCAGAAGGATCAACTTTTAAAAACTGCCAGTGGGGGTAAGGAAAGAAAAGAACGATAAGAAATGACAAGCGTGCTGGAGGATGAGAAGGGATGGCAGCGATTAGGTTAAAATAATTAGTTATTCTACTCACTTATCTCGCAGGGATCACCGTTTCCCCTGAGATAATGGGAATTTCATATAGCTCTAAATTACTTTACGAGAGCCTCGCCCGAACCCGAAGTACACCAGATCCTAAAATATTCAGTGATGTACCAAATCAAGAATTTATGAATTCAGCATCTTACCGCAGGGGCAAGACTCTGTTTCCAGCCTTCTTTGCTCCTTGAGAGAAGGGCAGAACTCAGAATTCAGGGAATATTAAAGTAGGTAAGTGGGTCGGTGAGTTGAAATAGAACCCAGCTGGTTCTATAGGCGGGTCCTGGAGCAGGTGTGGATGTCTCTAAAGCCCTCATCAGCAGGAATAGGGAAGAAGCTGGGAGTGCTGATGGGCAGGGGAGGGGTCAATCTCAGTCCCCTCTGTTTATACGCATTATCTGGCTTCTGCATTTCTACAGGACGCTCCCTTTCCTTCCCATCAGGGAGGAGCAAGGTGGGAAGAAGAGACAGCAAGAAAAGGGATGGAGCAAGGCAGAAGGCTGGATATTGAATATATATGTAGCTCCCAGCAACCACGTTTATTACTTGGAATTGAAAATTTGTTCTTTGAAATATCAAAGCCAAATCTTTTTTTCTTTTATTGTGTTTATGGATATTGAAATATTGGATATATGGATATCGAAGTAATAGCTTCATCATCCTGGTGTCCTAGCATGCGGGCTTGTAAGTGCTCCTGTGTGCATGTGTGTGTGGAGGAGAGAGGTCAGGTGTAGAGAGTCCTCCTCACTTGCCTCCTACCTTAACTTTTGCATCAGAGGATCTCACTGAATTTAGGATTTTGTGACTCAACTCTGGCCAGAAATTCCAGAGCACCCTTCTGTTCCTATTCTCCAGAGACAGGATGACAGGCAATTACTGCTGTACCTAGGTGCTAGGGACTGAGCTC
Source organism: Mastomys coucha (assembly GCF_008632895.1). Lineage (NCBI taxonomy): Eukaryota > Metazoa > Chordata > Mammalia > Rodentia > Muridae > Mastomys > Mastomys coucha. Next base: position 107,012,947 of record NW_022196906.1, on the reverse strand, counting down.
AAGAGTTCATGGTCACATAGCAAGAACTCTCTATAGATGTATTTTTGTATTTTTGATCAATTTAAGGTAATAAATAAATAATATATATACCCCAACAAATATATAACTAGTAATATTTTTCTGAATATCTGTATTTTTCTCTGCTGTTATTTCTCATACAACATGCAGGCCATATGTATTCTTTCACACTTTAATCTTTTTTTTATTAGATATTTTCTTTACTTACATTTCAAATGATATCTCCTTACCCAGTATCACCTCTGGAAAAAACAAAACAAAACAAAACCAAAACCCTGTTCCCTCCCCCCTCCCCCTGCTCTCCACCCCACCCTCTCCTGCTTCCTGGCCCTGGCATTCCCCTACACTGGGGCATAGAACCTTCACAGGACCAAGGGACTCTCCTGCCATTGATGACCAACTAGGCCATCCTCTGCTACATATGCAGCAGAGCCATGAGTCCCACCATGTGTACTCTTTGGTTGGTGGTTTAGTCCCTGGGGGCTCTCAGGGTACTAGTTAGTTCATATTGTTGTTCGTCTTCACACTTTATTCTTGACTTAAAAATATACCATTGACTATTAAGAGAACTTGCTGCTTTTGCAGAGGATCCAGGTTCAATTACCAGAACCCACACAAAAGCTCATAGCAGTTCCAGGAGAATCCAGCATCCTGGCTTTTGGCTTCCTGGGGCACTAAGCTCACACATAGGATACTTACATACATGCAAACAAAAATGCTCTTAGACATAAAATAAACATAAATACATCTTTAAGACACCCCCATCCCCCAAAATACCACAAATACAAAACTCTATCCGTTTATAAGAGTTGTTTTCAATTTGGGATTTTGTCTTTAGTTTTGTTTACTTGTTTTTGTTTGTTTATTTTTGTTGTTTTTTCTTTTAGACAAGGTTTAGCTACCCTTGCTCAGGTTGGCCTCAGATGGAAGATCCTCTTCCTTTTGCCTCCTAGGTGCTGGAATTTCAGGAATGCCCCACCATACTTAATCTGTTTACTCTTTTCTGTGGCCTCCTAGTACTCCCATATAGCATGCTTTCCCCCCAAGCCATTATATTAAGGACATGGCTTCTTCCCAATATTTCAAAATCACTGTGGATAATCGTTCATGTGGTATTTTTTATTGATGAGATATAATTTCAAGGTAAAATTTTTCTAAGTGAGAGACAACTGTGCCAAGAAACAAATCACTGACATACAACATAAACACACACACACACACAGAGGAACACATACACTTGAAGGACACAGCAAATTTCCCTTCCATTGTAATTACTCCAGTTCTTGGCTGCCACCCTCAATGTACAAATATGCCTGTTTCTCTATCTTCCCACCAACACAGCCAGTTTGATTTACTAATAATTTGAATCATTGCCAAATTTTATAATTAGATGATATTTTGACTTAGTTTTGATTTATATTCCCTCTGATAATTAATTTGTATTTGTTAAAGGGTAAGTTGTATTTCTTCTTAATATAATGATTGTTTCTAATTTTTTTCTACCGGGTTTTTGGTCAACAACTTTACTTCTTAATTGATGGCACTTATATGAGGACTCTTAATTGAATATGGCCCTGTGCACTAAAATAAATACTTGTTCTAATTATTCTTGGGCACCATGTCTCAGATGAAAAACAGTTTTCCTGAAACAAACAAACATTTGCTGCAGCAAATAGCACTTTGTCTCCAAGCTATCCAGGACCCAGAGACATATAAATCAAATGCGGTGAGTGTGGGCTGGGCATATAGTAGTCCAAGCTTAGACTTGAGGAGCATCTCGGATGAGGTGACTGATCTCATGGAACAAGAAAAGCACAGAGTAGAAATTAGCCATGGGGAACCTGGGAGCATGGTCCTAGACTACCACCAATAGGGGTAGAGCCAGCAGAGCAAAGTCCCATGCGGATCCTTCACAGCTTCTTTACAATCAAAGACAAATGACCATCGCTGAGTCAAGAAAGGTCTTCACATTAGAGATAAAGTTCTCAAAGTTGAACAATAGTAGGACACACATACAAGTCACAACACAGGGACTGAAAAATTGAGGCAGGAAAGTCTCTTTGCAAGAAAATTGTATCTTAGTGTTTCATCAAAACACATAAAAAGGGTTCGGTATGCAAAAGAAATCTGCACCCAAAATGGAGCCAAACAGGCAAGGGGATATAGTTAAGACAGCTTTACGAGGGAAGAGAGGCTACTCTAAATTCTACAAAAACAGAAGGCAGGGAACCTAATGCCCCTGGTTGAGCCCATGGGGAAGAGTCAGGAGAGAGGAAGGGGAGGAGATGAGGTGGTGGAGCCAGCTGTGACTGTTGCTCATCAGCGGAGGAAGTTGGCTCCTTCTTTCCCACAGATGTAAATTCCATCTTCCCTAATGATTGTATTTCAAGGGGATGCACCTCAGGCCATGGAGGAAGACATTTCCATGTTGCCCACCTGGCTACAGACAGGAGTAAGATGCATGTCCTGAATTAAAAGAAGAGATCTGAGCAAGGGGCACTCTCAGGCCAAGTGTCTAGAAGAAACCACGTAGAGTCTGGCAAGACAGATGAGGAAATCTGGGTCATTCTGAAAATCTCCACTATACTTTAGAACAACTGATGAGCTGTGGATTTAGTCATAAGAATCTAGGTGGGCCAAAGCCCACCAAGGTGAGCAGTACCTTCTCTGGCCCTTGTAGGTATGCACGCTGAATATTGGGAAGAAATGGGTGCATAACAGTTGGGTTGCTGATGAATTAATATGGGATCTGGGTGTGGATGTTCCTGTCACTCCATTCTCTGAATAGTCACCAAGCGTGACACCACATCATCCAAGTGCAACCCAGAAGGAAGGTCATGTTTAGGTCGGAAATGCTGGTTCAAGCTCTGAGAATCAAATTTCATTTGGTTTGATTGATCAAATAGTGTTTGATCAATACTAATTTGGAGTAGAAGGAAATCACACACACAAAAGGCATATCTCATGGCTTACATCTTTCTTATTAGAGGTAAATATTGCTAATGATCTCATGCTAAAGGTTAAAGATAGGTGTTTGACCCTTGACCCTCTAACTGAGCCAGTGCAGGCTCCTCACAGATAGTGAAGTCCCTTGGGCCTTTTGGCTGGAGGCATTTGCAAGGAAAATTAAGAAGCGCTCAATACCCTTGTAATGCAATAGTTTAAAATAAAGTGGGGGAAATTCAATAAACACCAACTTCAGTGCATTTTTCGCCTCTAATTTTAGGACGCCGACCATGGACCAGCCGCAGCAACAAGAGTGACGCCTGTCATCACCCTGGGTGTCGGAGCGCAGGCGCTGCATTTGTACAAGGAAATGTGAGGCTTATTTAAGCACTGTATTTTCCTATGCACAAATTGCCTGCCTGCTTGTGATAAAAATGAGCTGACAGCCTTTGGCTGTTTTCACATCAAATTTAGAAGCAAAATGTCCCTAGTGAACAGGCCTCCTACTTACAGCCCGCATGCATTTATTTTCCCTTCTTCAGAAAAAGGGATTCTTCGGGACTCAGCAGCTTCCTCCCCTCTTTAGCCCTCTTATTTTTCTAGCTTTATTTTTTGTAATATCACCTACTTACAGAAACTTCCATAAATCATAAGAATAAACTCTCTAAACAGTAGCAAGACGAAGACCACCAGTCAGTCTGTTTGTGCCAGGACCCCTCATTTTCATATCTAACTGAAAGGGGAATTAAAGACTTTTTAAAAATCCATTAAAAATTTTAAGCTCTGCATATTTATTTTGTGTATGTGGCAGGGGGAGGCTGGGCGGGGGAGCATGCATCAGGCCAGGTGTGGAGGTCAGAAGGGAACTTTCTGGAGTCTTTTCTCTTCTCCTACCATATGGGTTCTGGAGGATTGAACTCAGTTTCTTAATGTTAGTGACAAGAGACTATAAGCTGGGCCATCTTATGTGCCCCGATGTTGTGATGTTATGAGGACAGTGGCTCACAACCACCTGTAATTCTGTTAGCCTCCATAGGTACCAACCCAACACTCATCCGCATATACCAACATACAGATGTAACATTTCAAAAATTAGAATAATAACAGCTGGGTGTGGTAGTGCACAATCTTTCATCCTAGCTCTTGGGAAGGAGTGGCAGATGGATCTCTGTGAGTGTGAGACCAACCTGGTTTTTGTATCTAGTTCCAGAACAGCCAGAGGTACATACTGAGACCCTGTCTCAAAATAAAACCAAAACCAAAACACCACCTTTTAAAATAATGTTTTCATATTTTCTTTGAGAATTTCATGCAATACTTGTTAATCCTGTCCTGTCCATTTCCTAAACTGCCCCCAGATCTTTCCTACTTCCCTATCTACCCAATGTCACATTCTTTCTATTAAAAAAAAGCATGGGGTCTTTTGTGTCTTGATAGACTCCTGAGCTTGGGGCCTGCCCTGGGGCATGGATGATATATACCCAGGGTCACTCCAGTGAAGAAAATGGAGTCTTT
>NW_022196906.1:106995968-107003468 GCF_008632895.1 Mastomys coucha | reverse complement strand
AGGAGGGGACTGGTCAGATGCCCCTTGGATCAGAGGCTGAGCCTCCGTTACACCTTCCCTTACTCCAGGTTTGCTTCAAGGGATGAGATAATGTTTGGTGGCCCTTTGCACCCTACAAGCAATCAAGTAGAAGGTGTCTAACAAATGAGCAAATACTTCTAGAAAAGATAATTATGGGAATTTCATTATGGGAATAATAAAATATAGTGTTCATGACTCTAATTAATTTAGCATCTCCATATCCAAATAGCACTAGATTATATCATAATGATGCTTTCTTGAGTTATAAAGAAATATGATACTATTCATATTTAGTATACCTGAGCCGGGTATAAAGCATCATTTCTATTGGTCTTCCCACAGTTCCTGTCCTCTGGCTTCTGGTCCTTCCTATTCTCCACCTTGGTTTTTTAAGTAGCTGGTTTTTCTTCTTAGTCTTCCTGACTCTCAACCCATGGCCTCTGTCCTACTCCCCCTCTCTGTGACAGTTTCATATTTGCTAATATGAATTTACTTATTAAACATTTTATTGTACTAGAAAGGAGAGAAAGGAGGAAAGAAGGAAAGAAAGAAAGAAAGAAGAAAGGGAGAAAGAAAGAAGGAAAGAAAAGAATATCCCAGGTCTCCTCTAGTTTGTATCACATCTTGATTTTCCAAGCCCACAGTTGCGCTAGTCTCTTCACTTTCGTAGTGGAATGCTGTTTTACATTTTATATTTTCATCACTTCTTTTCTTTTCTATTTTTCCAAGTAGCTGTAAACCTCCCAGCTCCTGCCTCCATTTCTACCATGGGGTGTCCACTGAGTTTCCATAAAACCCTTCGGGGATCTTCATCAATAAGGAGTTCAGTCATGATGCACATGAAAGATGCCAAGGGCGCATGAGACTGTGTTCCAACAGGCACAGATGTTAACAGGCAGTTTGTACTGCCTTTTCCTCGAGTAAAGGATAACTTAAAAAGAGGCAGAGGCCAATGCAGAGGTAGACTGAAAATAGCTTATCTGGCACTGGGGAGATGGCTCAGTGGTAAAGTAATTTCAGGATATGCAACTATCATTTTCATGTATTTATCTACATATTTCTATCTATATATCAGATGTTTATCTCTTTCTATCATCTACATATATATGTGTGTCTGTCACCTATCTATGTATTAACATAAGCTTTATGTATCTATGAACTGTCATCTATGTACCAATCACCTACTTACTATCTATCATCTATCTAGCTACCTCTCATTTATTATTTATTTTCATACCCAACTTCCTTTATATCACTTATGTTTTAATATGTACACATTTATCTCCCTATATGTATATCCTGTATATGAATGTATACATTTACATATTATCTGCTTATTATATATCTTTATATCATCTATATATGAATATATGTATCTGTCATCTATCTACATGTTAATATGTATGTGAAATGTATCTGTTTATGTCAATATAACATATGCAATATGTTATATCATCCATTTACTTATGTATTAATCTCTGTATATATTTATGTTATGGCCACTCCTTCTTCTACCCTCTATACATATAACAATTAGCCTTAGTCAGTTTGGAAGATTCTGAGTCTGTAAAGGAATGGTGATGTGCAACACAATTTGTTTTTCCCTGTGAAGAGTTTAAAATCAAATGACAAATTAAATGGATTTTTCCTCTTTTAGAATCATCACAACAGAACTTCCCTGTGGCTCAGAAATATTTAAAAAGAACAATAGAAAAAGAATTGAAATCCCAAGGGTTTGCACAGCGAGCAACATGCAGTTAAGAGCTGCTTCTGTGTCATTGTGCAGATCCCCCATGGACCAGAGAAGAAACTTCTTAATTAGATTTCAATGGTCCTTGTTTGCCAAGGTGTGCCTGTTATAGGATAGCTGGTGACTGACAGGCTAAGCATTTGTTTGAGCTTCTTGCCTCTTCTCTGTGGTATTCTCCCTAGATCCCACTCTATCTTGTGACACCGCAGTTTCTTCTGACAACAGGCTAAGTCACTCTGCCCTGTCACATGTGGACCTTGATGGATGTCCAGGGATGCAGGTAAATTAGTTCAACAGGTGGCAAGGCACCCAGGGGAGAAGAAGTCTGCTCCATGCGGGTATGGTAATACATTTTCAAAGCATCATTATCATTCTGCAGTTCAAAAATAATTGAATTTGCATATCCCCGATGTTTAAGAATTGATTTGCTAAACGAGAAAATGTGGGGTCTAATGACCGTGTGCCTATGCTCCAGTACACATTATTTCAGGATCTGGGGAATCTGCAGAGACGGACTTGTACGGTCCCTTTTGCATGGATGGACTTTTTTCATGTTATTCCAGGAAAGCTCTGGGCACTGCTTCCCCTCCTAATCAAATGGAATCGTTCTCTGTTCTAAACATAGGATCAGAAGTGCCTTGGAGGCTGCTGGGAGAGTAAATAATTAGCTACCTGGATGCCTAGAGAGAAAGTGTAGTGGGTTTTAGAGACTCGGCACAAATGGACTGAGACATTATGCAAAATTAGTTTTGCTTAGACTTTAATTTATCTAATTTAATATAATTATGAGGAAAGCAAACTGTGGGCAGTTACGAACAAGAAATCAGGAGCCTGCGCAAAGGAGGTTGGTATGGCAATTCTATGACAGACTTTAATGACAATCCGTTGAAACTGAACTTGGTGTTGCCTCTTTTTACTTTAAAAATAATGTTTTTATTAGCGAATATTGAATATGTATAAAATGAGTTTCATTGTGACATTTTCATACATGTATATATTTTGATCGTGTTCTTCCTCCTGCTACACACTCTTGTACCCCTCCCCCAGCTTCATGTAGAAAATTCCCAGATTGGAACTTTGAGGCAAGAAGCTGTGGTATAGAAGATTAACGCTGAGGGGCAGGTGCTGGGGGAAAGTAGTATTCCAGTTCCTCTCCAGTTCTGGTGCTGCAGATGACTCAGCAGCGACATAAAGCACTCTGTGGCCTGCGTAGGTCTGATGATGTTACACTGATCTGAGAATCAAAGCCATAGGTCTACATGCTCTGAGAGATGAAGGCGGAAGAGGACGGAAGATTGTAAGGACTCAAGGAAATGATCTGAGGTTAACGGACAGTGGGCCTAAGAATCTGAGCATTCGGTTGGAGGCAGGAGAATGGCATCTAAGGGAGCTTAGCCATTTTTTTTCCAGTTTTATTCTTTATCCCAATGAGCCCAGGCATCTGTTCTTTCTCTGATCCACAGAACAATGTGCCACAAAGGTCGTCACCATGATAGCTCTGGCGTCTGGCTGAGGGGCTGACATTCAGCATGCATTTTCTGAGCTGCACTGCTTTCCAAAGAGTCGAGGCTGCCAGCTGGAAGAGAGGACCCGTAGGAGAAGCCAGGCAGATTGGGGAAGGTGTGAAGGCTAGAACTCCCAACTAAGCATGCAGGCTTCCAGAACTCAGGGAAGAAAGTGAATTTGGGTTATCAGAACAATAGGAATTTTCGGGGGAACTCTCAGAGTGATGAGCTCTCTGTCTGGAAACGTTACAGTGAAGCCCACTTAAAATATCCCCCCAAAGCAGCTCACCCTATGGTGTTTTCTCAATATAAAGTCAGATGGGAAGTGTAAGCCATTACTAAAGCTGTCCTTGATCCTACATTTCACTGTAAGATGTCTTCATCGTTATCTCCACCATCTATCCTTCCACAAAAGTCCAAAAATGAGATAATTTTGACTGTCTTATTATCATTGCGCTGGCCACTCAGTCCACGTTTCCCCTATTAGCTCGTCTCTGTCCTAGCCTCCTCTGTTGCAGCCTCATGGAGGGAGGGACTGGTGAGATGTCTCAGTGGGCAAGGTAATCTGCCATCAAGCCTGAGGACCTGAGTTCCGTCTCCAGCACCTACACGTTGGAGGGAGAAACCCACTTCCCAAAGTTGTTCTCTAAGCTCCTCGTACATGTTGTCATGCGTGTTCCTATGATATAGCATGTGTGGGCACACACACACACACACACACACACACACACACACTCACAGAAACTCACTGTAAGTTGTTTCCAACATTTTAAAAAACTGGTAGTTCTTGAGCATTAGCCTCTTAGAAACAGAATTTGTATTGAGAGAACTGACCATAACTTTGTTGTAATATTTTTATTTCCTTGCTACATATTGTAATTTCTTCCTATTGGAGTATTTCTATTTGTCTGTCAGGCTGAAGGGCTCAGGCTTCTCTGAGCAAACATTCTCCAGGTGATTACACCCATCCCTTGCAGGTGAGCACTTCTGTCAGCAAGTCCACACATGCCCCTGGGGGATGACGGATCACGTCAGCTGCTGAGCTCTGTTCTGAATGTCTCTGCAACATCTCCATTTGATGCTCACAAAGATGTTTCACCCTCAATCCTTCCAACCTTATTGTTCATTTACTCTCAAGATCTTTTTTCACCATCTTTACAGTTTTCTTTGTAGCAGTGAATGCTCACTGTGCTAAAATAACAAGCCATCACTGAGATCCTTTCCTTACCAGCCCATCTCTGTCCACCATTGAGTCTACATCTCCATCATTCACACAGAACATCTGACCAAATGACTGTTCTTCTTTAGTCCACTGTCCAAAGATTGTAGGACTGATCCTTATAAAACATAACACATTGAATGCGAATGGGGATTCATCCCATATACAGTTACCAAACCCAGACACTATTGTGGTTGCCAAGAAGTATATACTGAAAGGATCCTGATATGGCTGTCTCCTGAGAGGCCCTGCCAGAGCCTTACAAATACAAAGATGGATGCTTGCAGCCAACCATTGGACTGAGCATGGGGTCCCCAATAGAGGAGTTAGAGAAAGGACTGAAGGAGTTGAAGGGGATTGCAACCCCACAGAAAGAACAACAATATCAACCAACCAGTCCCCCCAGAGCTCCCAGGGACTAAGCCATCAACAAAGAAGTACATATGGCTCCAGCTGCCTATGTAGCAGAGGATAGCCTTGTCATGCATCAATGGGAGGAGAGGTTTTTGGTTCTATGAAGGTTTGATAGATGCCCCAGTGTAGGAGAATTAAGGGCTGGGAGGTGGGAATGGGTGGTTGGAGGAACATCCTCACAGAAGCAAGGGAAGGGAGTGACCTGGCCTGCAGGTCACATTATTTGGGGGAACAAGGAGGGTCACAACCTGTGAATAAAGAATGAGCGAGAGAGAGAGAGACACGACAGGACTCAAGGAAGCATTGCTTGTCAAGAGCCGTTTACTTAGTGCAACCGAGCATATTTAAAGCAAAAATCTTGGAGGGGAGGGGGAGAGGAAGGAGGGAGATGGAGGGTTACAAACTCTTCTGGGGTTGAGCTCAGGTGTGACAGGTGAGGAGGGGGTGGATGACAGGTGGAGAGGGGGTGGATTTCCGTGAATGTTCTTTTCCCAGGGCCAAGCCGGATCCTTGTGTTTGTCAGGCAGGATGTTAATCTCAGGGTTCACATCCTTGTGATTGTCAAGCAGGATGTTAATCTCCGGGTTCTCAATTAGCTGGGGCAGGATATTTATCTCAGGGCTCTCATGGTTCCCAACAAGGGAGGATGGGATGGGGGTTTGGTGGGGGGAACTGGGAAAGGGAATAACATTTGAAATGTAAATGAGAAAATATCCAACAAAAAAAGAGGATAAAAAATGTAAAACGAGACAAAAAAATATAACACATTGAATGAGATTACTGTACAAAAAGCCTCCTCATAGGCCTCCTTAGTATTTTAAATAAACTCACCTTTCTGACTTGCTTGTCCTTTCCTTTTACTCCCTCTCATCATGAGCTCTGGAACCTTCTATAGTGCCATCCCCTTCCTTATCAACTGGTCTGTGATTAATATTCTCCACTGTTGGGCATGGGAAACATTTTTATTTTTATCTACAATATTCTTCCTTCTGTTTCTCATTTAGATGTCAACCTGAATTTCCTATAGCCTGGAAAGATACGTCAAGGTCATAAGCTTTTGTGTCTCCTCTCAGGCCTGTGTATCCAAGTAGATTACATGATAGATTCTCATTAGAACATTGGAAGTATGCATGAAATCACCTATAGGTGACTTAGGATCCTTTCCTGTCACACCCTGATGTGTCTCCCTTTATCCTGACATGTGAGCTGGAACCCATGGACTCTCATATTCTCAGTCATTCAATTTGAAAGGCTCTCCGACAGACAGTTTCTAATGAGCTACATTTTGGTAGTTTTCTCTGTGTGACTGAATGCAAAGAAGATGCTAGAGTAAGGCTTCAATAGGAGAAATTCTATATCTTGGGGTCAAAACTTGAGGCAGACCTGTAGAAAAGAACTCCAGGGTGTGGAGCGCTGCTGCTGCATCTTAAAGATGGCGCCTGCCATTCTTCTGCTAAGGAGTAAACAGGTCCTTATTTGGCAAGAGGGTTGCACCTGCCAGTGGTCTGATCTTTCGTCATGAGGCTATAGCCAATGATAGCGCAAAACGTGGTATGGGCTCATGGGCAGTCCTACGAAGGGTATTTAAGCAGCACTCACGGACCATTCGGGGGCACACCCTTGATTCTCATGTAACTAACAGCTCCTGAGTAAAGTGTTGCTGGAAGGAACTGGTGTGCTAGTCTTTCTTCCCTGCTGGTCAGGGTGATCGGCGCAGCACACCAGGGTAGTGTTGGCTGGTAGCTGTGAAGAGGGAGGAAATCATGTGGCTTGTGTGGGTTCTGCTCGGTGGCCTTGCCTGAAAGGAGGAAGGTTTTACTCTCAAATGCTTCTTGCTCATGGCATGAATTAGTATAAAATTTCAATGAATTTTCTGAGATATGAGTGTTTACATATTAACTTATTATAGCCTGTTCTGTTTTGAATAGCATACTATCTCACACAAATGCTTCTTTATCTGGCCTTCCCATTTATTCTCATTGAGCCTATCATATTATTATCAATTTGAAACCTTTACATGTTTCCGCCAGGCATTGACTTATTTTATTTGCTTGCTTTCATGAATTGAAAGTAAAACTCCATCATGACAGGTTCGTTGTCTCTTGAATAGCAGACAATGCCTGCGTGTAGACCATGTTCAATAGCCATTTGTGGAATGAATGGATAGCTACAGCAGAGAAACTGTATTTACAAATAGCACTCTTTCAAGTGAATGACAACAGACTTGAAACCCTCCTTGTTATGTTACCCTGAGTTAACATTGCCTATCCTCTGAGAGCTACACACCTTACTTTGGATCTAGAATCAGAGCCTATTGGTTCATTTAGTATTAGTCTCCAAACCACAAATACCACCATGGTTTTGTTGGGACAATTTGTGATTCCTTAATGTCTTCAATTAGCATACAAGGTATTAGATGTCATCACAGCATCCTAGGGCAGTGTATTTTAGTATATTCTCCTCCCCTACCCCCATTATCTCCTCTAATCCCTGTCTGCCACCCTGTTTGTTACCTGCTCTCCAGTCTTCTGTCACTGTAATGTGGCCTCTTGTCTCCTTTCCACTATCATTTTTTCTTTTTTCTTTTCTTT
>NW_022196906.1:106958951-106995958 GCF_008632895.1 Mastomys coucha | reverse complement strand
GGAGTCTCTTTCCTAGATTTTAGGTTTTACCCACATTTATAAAATGGGATCATCTTGTCTGGCAGGTTATGTCTTCCCTCATTTAACAGTTTAGATTACATCTTAAATTTCACATTGATCCAGAGATTGGTTGGAAAGTTTTGCTTACTTAGCTTAATTAGGGATCTGGTCAGATTTGCTCCATTTTAAGCCTTGCCATTTTTGTCTCTAGGTTCAGTCCTGTAATTATTTAAGTCAAGAAACTCTGTGTGCTGTTAGTCATTCTTCTGTCTTCATTTCTGTTACCATGAAAAAATACCCTGACGAAAAGTAACCCAGAATAGAAAGGGTCCTCTTAGCTTACAGTTCTCAGCCTCTGTCCAGCAGAGCAGGGAAGCTGAGGTAGTAAAAAGTATTCTGTTGTATAACATCCAAAGTCAAGAGGAGAACAAAATGAATGCATAGATAATTACTTGCTTGATTGCACATAATTCAGTTTTCACATTCTTACACAGTTCAGGGCTTCCTGTATAGGGAATGTTGCTACCCATAGTAGACTGGGTCTTCCTACATCAATTGACTTAAGATAACCTCCCACAGATCTGCTCAATGACAAACCTAGTGTAGATAACTCTCATTGAGACTCTCTTCTCAGGTGGTACTAGGTTGTATTAAGTTGACATTTAAAGCCATCATAATCACTGACAGCATGCTCTATTAATTAGCTCCCTTTATCTCTGATATTGGAGCAGTACTTTTTACAAATGACCACAGATGTTTCCCTGCCAGCATCCATGACCTAGGTGATATGGCAGTGAAGCCTCCCCAAAGAAATGAAACTTATTTCTCCTCTTCTGAGAAGATCACATGACTTGTAAGTTACAAAACAAAGTTGTGAAACTTGTGAGTCTGGACTTCAAGATGCCTTGTGTATTTGTATTACCTTCCTAGTTTTGGTGTGAACAAGTATGGTATAGCCTGTTAGGAGACCCCAGGGTATCCTACTGTTGGGGAATCTAGTAACCAGCCAATCTGACAGTGGTTTGTAGTTGTAGAATTGAATGCAACCTAGACCATAAGAATTACCCTAATGAACTCACCCTACATAGTTTATCTATAGCTGTAATAAAGGGCTGTGCATTAAAGACACCAAGCTTTGGAATGGTTTAGTTATTAATCCTTATTAATCAGAAGTGAACCAATTCAACAAATGTCTGTGTAGTGACATGTGGCTTTCTTGACTCCTTTAGGCTCATTTTTCCTTCCTTTCTTCCTTCCTTCCTTCCTTCCTTCCCTCCTTCCTTCCTTCCCTTCCTTCCTCCTTTGTTTCTTCCCTCCCTCCCTCTTGCCTTCCCTAATCCTAACTCTAACCCTAACCCTAACCCTAACCCTGATGCCACTACAGTTATTGAAAAATACTATTCTTTAAGAGATACCCATTAGGATGATTCTAGCATAAATACATGTTCAAAGCATCTCATTGAAAGCAATGGATAAGCAGAGAAATGTCCAAGTCTCACTGATGCATCCAACATGGCTTGTTCCTGGAAACCTGACTGGGGTGATGAGGGAATGAAGAAAGGACAGACACACAGGCACACATATAGAAAAGCTGGGTTTAGCACCTGGAACCTCAGTGCACTTGTTATGTGAAGCCAGGAGGCAGGATCATTTCATCTTGGTAGGAGGTCTTTGCAGGGAATCAATCTCAGGCTATAACTAAATGCTGGGTACTTTCTATATACGTTGCCAACATTTGTACATGGGCCAGAGGAAGGCTTTGGCGATTCTCTGAGCCTGACCTGGGGAAGGCTTTCTCATTTCCCATATCAATAACACAGGGTTTCCTCTAATCCTCACGTTTTGCCATTATCAAAACTTTAAAACTCTATTAAAGAATAACTTGAATCCACTTCTGTTTTGATTTGTCAACTACGTCAAACAGTAGGATCAGAGGAATCTGCTGGAGGCAGAGAGACTGTGGAGGATAGAAATTGTCTTAATTGCCCCAGACTGTATTTGCTAGTGACTTGTGTGATTCCTCTGCTTACCCTAAGCTATGTGCTTCTTAAGAGAAAGACAGATGGTAGATGGGTGATGATGGATGGACAGGTAGGTATGCCATACAGAAACATGACTCCAAATCTAATAATCTTCTGCTTTACAATCTCAAGTTCTATAATTAGTGACATTTTGACTATATAATAATAAGATACATTTTTGCTTTGCTAGGAATTGAACCTAGGGCCTCACACTTGTTAGGACATATCCTTTATCACTAAACTGTACTTTGAGCTCAAATTTAGACTTTGGTCCTCAGGCAATTGACAGAAGAGGATGATGTAGTAAAACCCTTACAATGAATTTCTGTTTTTCCTTTATTTCTCTAAAAAGGAGAGCAATATCAATGAAGACTGATGATGGCATGTTTGCATAATAATACCCATCCCATTGAATCATGTCTAATTTGAGTACAAAAATTAAACATTAAATCTCCTATGTAACCACTGAAACTATGAGATTTTCTGATATGTGATGTTACTTGCTTATTTTAAATTTTAATTTCATTTTATGTGTATGGGTGTTTTGTCTGTATGTACATCTGTATACTACATGTTCCTGCAGAGGTCCAAAGAGGGTACTGGATCCCCTATAATTGGAGTTACAAATGATTGTAAACTGCCATGTGAGTGTTAGGAATTGAATCTAGATTTTCTATAAGAGTATTCAGTATTCTTAACCACTGAGCCATCTATCTGTATGCATACTTTATTTAATTAGTAACTCACTTATTAAATACATATTTACCTGGTACCTCTCGCACCATACTAAGTACTGAGGGAACAATAAACAGAAATACAATGTGGTTCCAGGTATAAATTCTTTTTTAAAATGGTAAGGAGCTGGGCATACCCCTTCAATCCCAACAATAAGAGGGAGAGACAGGTAGTTCTCTGTGATTTCAAGGCCAGCCTAATCTTCATATTGAGTTTCAAGGCCAGCCAGTGTAACAAAGTGAGATCCTCTCTCAAAGGAAAAACAATTGTATAGACCCCATTATTATGTCATGAATACAATACACTAGATTCAAATGAATGATTAAGACATTTGTTTAGCATTGAAAGACAGATATTTGAAGGTAAGGTCATATTAGACATATTTCAAATTGCCATTTCTTCTTGAACTCTGATTGACCTTCTAGAGAATCTCACCATTTTCTTCAGAGCCATATCTTGGATTTGCAAGGTATTATTGCTCTGTTGGCATTAGCACAGACTTTTCAATAGTTTGCTTGATGAATTCTATGAGGAAACAATGTTTCTGAAAGATGGACTCTACAGACAGATATTCTAGTGGACAGCTGCAGACTTTCAAAACTCATTTCATTACCTTTTTTAAAAAATTAAATGCATCATTTTGCATAGTGTATTTAAGTTTTTCCATTTTTTTCCAATGATGCTTACGTATTTATGATTAGCAAATAAACAAATTTGAGCACAGGAGGATTTATATAGAATATGGACAAATTACCTATTCTTCCATGACTAAAGAGATCTAATGTAATGTACCATGTACCAGGAGGAAGCCTGACCTTAGTATGATGCTCTGTTTGGAACTCAGGTTTGGTCAGAGCATCCTATAATAGCAGTCAGGTAACTAATAGGAAGAAAAACCTTGTATTTATATTTCAACCTACACATACTCAAAATCTCTGCCGCTGTGACCACTGTCTTATAACCTCACTAAGGGTTATGGGAAAGGGCTCATAGGAAGACTCCTTCCTATAAATCAAAATCCTCCTCTACATCCATTCCTGTAGGTCATTTACAAGTGATACATTTAGGTCCATTGTCCTGAGACTCCTCTTCAGTAGTTTTGTGACCTTGCTTCTTTCCAGGGACAAGGCATGTAGTCCTAGACACATAGATACTGTTAATCTCTGCAATGCAAGTTTTCCCTCCCAACCACTTGGAGAGTGAATTGTAGTGCTGAGGCGTCTCCCAGGCAGAGACAGTCCCCTTCTCTAAACTCCTGCATATCCAGTCCACCTTGATCATGGCTACAAATCTGCAGCTGACCGCTTTACCTATACTAGCAGATTATATAAAACTTCCCTGAATTAATTTTTTTCCATCTAAGAAGTTATTGGGAAGACTTCACCCCTTCAGTATTGTTGGTATGCCATGCTGGGCAGTCTTCTGTTGCAGGGGACCTTTGTGCTTTTAGGCTGTTTGGCTCTACTTCACATCTTTATCACCTAGATGACCATGGGACATCTTTCTCCATCTGTGACAAACCAATATGTTTCCAGATATGTTTCCATGGGGTTTCGCAAGCTTGTAGAGTCCACACCCAGTTGATTGCTACAAGATTATAGGTAGTTTGACAAATACACAATAATTTGGTTAAGATGGTTCTATTTTAGGTCTTTTGTCCTGGCCTACTTTTTAAGCTACAGCATATTTGTCTGTATGATAAATTATACTTGCTTTACTCATAAGGGACTCCCCATGAGATCAAAAGTACAGGTTGATAGCAGGATGGTCAGGTGCCAAGAGAAAGCAACTGTGTGCAAGCCATCTGTTCATGCAAGTTTCAGGGGAGTCAGGAATTGCATGGGCCCACCCCCCCATGCCTCTTCCATCTGAAAGAGGCGTGCTGCTGTGTGCACCTGATTGCATGGATAATATGACACCTGTTGTGTCTGGATTAGTTTATATTGTCACACAACACTTATCAGGACATAGGATAGTGAAGCAAGCAAGCATAGGGACAGCTCAGCCACCTAGGGCATTTTCTCTCCCAAATTCTTTTTCTTCTGTCTCTTCCTAGTAAGACAACACTTAGCACCTCCCCTGCTGTGGGCCATCTGTGGTCAGACACATCTTGGGGTAAGGAGAGCTGAAAAAGGCCAGCTTAAACTGATACTGGTCTCAGTGAAGGTCAATCTTTGATTATTATTGTTCATATATATGCATGCCGATGGATGCACACACTCAAACACACACACACACACACAATGTGCTGAGTCCATTTTTCTTGCTTGTGTGCATACAGTTTCAGGGTTGACTACTCTCCGTTGGACAAACAATCCCTGGGAAACTTAATTCTTCTTTCAGCAATCGTTAGTTGTTTATAGTTTTTTATTTAGAAGTGGGGAACCTATAAAATTTTCCTCTTCCCATCTCAACCTACCCAATGATGTTTTCATGGTTCTGGTCTTGTTTGTGCAGCCATTTCTAGGACAGACTGTTTCACAGCAGATGTCCTGGTACTCTGGCTCTTAAGGGTCCTTCCACTCCCTTTTCCAAGATATTCCTTGAGTCACAGATGCAGGAGGTCTGATGTAGATGCATCTATTGGGTCTGAACTCCCCATGATTCATTGATCTCTGCATTGTATCCAGTTGTAGTTTTCTGTGAAGGTCTCTACTTACTGTAAAGAGAGGTAACATGTGACATATCTTATACAGTTTTCATGGTGTTTGAAAAATAAATCCTATCTTCAATATAGATAAGAGTTATTAGTGCTTAAATTTGATTTGCTAGTGGGAGAATTTAGATAATGTATCATTTTTAATGCATAGTTGATCTGTTAGAGCTTAAGTAAGATTCTTCCATTAATACTAAATGTCTTAGAGTTTTACTGCTGTGAAGAGACACCATGACCAAGGCAATTCTTAGAAATGACAATATTTAATTGGGGCTGGCTTACTGGTTCTGAGGTTCAGTCCATTATCATCATGGCAGGAACATTGCAGCATCCAGGCAGGCATGGAGGAGCTGAGAGTTCTGCATCTTGTTCCAAAGGCAAACAGGAGAAGACTGTCTTCCAGGCAGCTAGGAGAAGGGTCTCAAAGCTCACACACATGATGACATACTTCCTCTAACAAGACCCCACCTCCTGGGTCACTCCCTGGGCCAAGCACATTCAAACCAACACATTCTATTCCTTGGCCTCCATAGGCTGTTTCAAACACATGAGTCTATGGGGGTCATACCTAGTCATAGCATAATGCAAAATACATTTAGTCTAACTTCAAATGTCCCATAGTCTATAAAAGTCCCAATAATGTTAGAAGTCAAAAGTTCAAAGTCTCTTCTGAGATTCATCAATCTCTTAACTGTAATCCCACAAGAAATTAAAATATAAAAGCAATCACACACCTCCAACATCATGCTGGATATAAATTACCATTTTAAAATGTGATGGTGAGAAAATACTGGCCCAAAGCTCGACAAAAAACCAGTTGAGCAAACTCTAAACTTAGCATCTCCATGCCTGATGTCAAAGCTCTCTTCAGATCTCCAACTCCTTTCATCTTTGTTGACTGCAATACAATTCTTTCTCCAATGCTGGTTCCACTCCCTGTTAGCAGCTCTCCTCAGCAGGTAGCCCACAGCTCTGGCATTTCTAACATTTTGGGGTCTCCAAGGCAACCTCAATTTTACAGTTTCTTGTTCCAATGTCTGGGATTCACACATGATCTTCTGGGCTTCTCAAAAGGGTTTGGGTCACTTCTCCAGCTCTGCCCTCTGTAGCACTCTAGTTTCTGACTGACTCCACTCCATTGCTGTTGCTGTTCTTGGTGATTACTCTATGGTACTGGCATCTCCAATACACTGGGGCCTTCCAATGCAACTAGGCTTCACCAATAGCCTCCAATAGGTTCTTTTCATGGTATAAAGCCTTTGCTTCCTTGCTCCTGAGGATCCCTTCAGTTCTGGGCCATCAACTGCAACTGAGGCTGCACTTTCACCAATGGCCTTCCATGGCCTCTCAGAGTGCCAAGGTTCAGCTGCTCTCTGTAACCCCATGCTGGATATAACCAGTACCACCTATGTGATTCTTACACATTGCCATGTCCAGCTGCTGCTGCATGAGGTACAACCTTGGCTATCTCTGGTACAACTTCTTTGTGCTCTCAGAAAACACTTCCCAAATTTCACTGCAGTGATGCTGGTCTCTTCTTAATCACCACTAATTTCTTAGCTCCAACTAACCAGCATCAATTTTTCCAGTAGTGCCTTCTATTTTTCACTCTAAAGCCAGAGCCACATGGCAGAAGCTGCCAAGTTCTGCTGCTTGTAGGAACAGGGCCCCTTTCTATTACATTATCACTAGCTTTCTGTTTCCCAACTCTTCAAAGCCTAAGGTTGACTGTCCTGGATCTTGCACTGTAGGTTGACCTTGAACTCAGAGATCTGCATGTGTTGTTCTTCTCCTGGGATTAAAGGTGTGTATCACCACGCCTGGATTTAAGCTTTCCTTCACCTAGAACTTAGTCTGTCCCAGGCTGGCCTTGAACTCAGAGATCTGCTTGCTTTTGTATCCTGGGATTAAAGGTATGTACCACAAGACCTGGGTCAAACTTTTCAAGGCCACTATTCCTCAATATCTGGATCAAATGCTTGTGTTTTCCAGCCTCATGATCTGGATCACAAGTGTGCCCTCCATTTCTGGATTGCTGTTCATTCCAGGTTAAAAGTCCAGATGAAAACAGTAAGCAGTTCAACTGAAAACATATAAATAATAAGCTTAGTTGGGTGGGATTTTCCCCAAGGTCATCACTCTCTTAATCTGTTTATCTCCTTGAACATAGGTTTCAGCTGCATTCTACTTTTTTGTGCCCCTTTATTCTTTGAACCATGTGTTTTGTACTTTTTCTTTGCAAGCTTGCTACGATTGATTAAAATACTCTTTGTGAGACTAAACCAGAGAACAAAGTCTCTGCTGGGCTTTTTTGAGACGTCCTTTGTCAATGCAATTAATATAAATCTCTTTACCTGAGACTCAGTTAGACTCTTCAGACAAGGGCAAAAAGCAGCCACATTCTTCACCAAAATATCACAAAACAGTCTCTAGGCCACACACTGAAATTCTTCTCCATTGGAACTCCTCGGGCCAGGTCTGCACAATTCAAAACATCCCCAGCACCAATGTCTTCCATGTTCCTACTAGTGTGGCCCATTAAGCCCCACTTAAAGCATTCTACTGCTTTTCAATGTCCCCAAATCCACATTTCCTCAAACAATAGGATGCCCAGGCCTATCATAGCAATATCCCAGTCCTGGTACCCACTTCTGCCTTAATTAGGATTTTACTGCTATGAAGAGACACCATGACCAAGGCAACTCTTAGAAAGGACAACATTTAATTGGGGCTGGCTTATAGGTTCAGAGATTCAGTCCATTATCATCATGGCATGAAGCATGGCATCGTTCAGGCTGGCATGATGTAAGAGGAGCCGAGAGTTCTGCATCTTGTTCCAAAGGCAAACAGAAGAAGACGGTCTTCCTCAGGCAACCAGGAGGAGAGTCTCAAAGTCCATCCCTGTAGTGATACACTTTCTCCAATCAGGCCACATTTCTTAATAGTGCCATTCCTGGGCCAAGCATGTTCAAACCATAAATAAGCAAATGAATCATGTTTTGCCATCTCATGCATATGCATGGTGGATTGTACATGTACTTTAAATTGTGGGATGTATGGCCCAGATGGTACAAAGATACGTAGTTGGGCAGCTACCAATCAGGGTAAGAACCCATTTCATACCACCTCTAGGGAACATTGTTTCCTCTGCCTAGATTCTAAAAGGACCTAGAATCAAATTCAGGTTGCCAGGGTTGGCAGCAGGTGGCTTTACCCACTGAGCCATCTCACTGGCTCTATTACTTTACAGAACCAGCAAGGCCTATGAAGAAGTATGGAAAAGGAAGGAATGAGGATGAGGCACTACTACAATCTCTATTCAGGGAACTTCTGCTTAGCTCCTGGGCAGATGTCCCCACTGATAGAAGCACCGCAGGACTCTGTTTACAGACTGCATGCACTGCTGGGTTGTGTCAATTAGACTTTCAAGTGCATATGGCAGCATATGTGATTAATCTCTAGCTGGGCTTGTGATCTTACACCACCACAGAGATTCATAGACACAGGTAAGAGCAGTGCACAGATGCGATGTAGGTGACATATCTGCACTCCCTGTGGTGATAGCAGGGATGGAACGTGGTTTGTATTTTCTTGGCTGTATAACATTGGTAGGAGGAGCTTCTTTAAATCCATCCTAAGATCCTGGCTGGGAAGCGAAATGACACATATTCACAGCAAGCAAATACTAGGTTTCCCTTTTTTCTTCCACCGAGTAGAGTCCGACCCAATTTCTGCTAAGGCCAGATGGAAATAGGAAGAGTAAATAATGAAGCTTGGTGGCCATTTGTCTCCTCCTCTGTGCCGTAGCATCTCTCCTCCTCAAAATGCCAGAAAATGCTACAATCTTGGAGAAGAATAGGTTTCTCATGCTACTTGCTGACAGTTACATATTTACCGCCCAGAAAAATCTGATATTGCTGACTCCAAGCTTACACCTGGAGAGGAAATAGCTTCACTTCTAGTTATCTAGTCTCCAAAGGAAGTGACTGTCAAAAGTAGGTCTGAGATCAATGGTGTGAACTGCCTGCATGGGGTCTCAACAGCTTATTGGCCATAAATCAACTCGCTCTCTACAGAATGCAGAATGCTTCTTCTGGAGGTTAGCCCTAAGGCAAGCTGTGCTGGCCTTGTTGAGCTCCTAGTATACTCACCATTGAGGCATCTAAAGGGACAGAATTAGCCTCAGTGAACCCAAGGGCAGATTGGGTTTAAGCACGTCTTATTTTATAATTGAATAAGAATCAAAACCAGTGGTTAAAGTATACCCTTGGCTATTGTCATGAAAATCAGTACAGCAAATCATCCCCGCATAGTTTTCTCCTGTTGCCAAGGATTCATCCACAATTAGAATTGTCATCTGACCATCTTTCTTATATTCTGTAATTTTTTTTTTTCCTAAAGTAAGTTTTGGATGAAAACACTTAGGCCACTTCTTTTTAGGTGAGTCTAAGGCAAACATCCGATATTGGTCTTTTGTGAGTTTACAGTTGAAACCAAGCCAGGGTAGCTTGTGTTGGAGTTTTTATAACTCAGAAAAGCCAGGTCCTCTGGACTTCTGGATCCCAAGACCCTTATGCTTCTAACTTGAAATTAGCTTTCATTCATGAAAGTGCTATGTCGGTGATACTCTGTTCTAATGATGGTGGTGATCACCAACCTGAGGATCAATTCAGAGACACGCTGCACATGCACATGTAAGGCTTTTCCTGGAAGGATTCAGAAAGGGGTAGAACCTTCTTTTGGTTTCTACATAGAAAAGGTCCAATGGAAAAGCAAGGCTGTTTTTGCCTGTTTGCCCTCACTCCTTGCCACGGAGGGTGGATGCATCTATGGTGCTGCTTCCATAGCGCTGCTGTCTTTCACATTTTAGGAGATGACCTTCCCTTCTCTTGTTGTGATCACTGAGATAGTATATTAAGGACACAAAAGAGCATGACACCAATTGAAGTTAATCTTGGGTCAATTCAAGATTTTAAATGGAGCCTTAAAAATACGAGACTTGTGAGCTCTTGGCTTTGTGGCCACACTGTGTGAGGGTGTCAGCTCTCGGCTCTGTGGCCACACTGTGTGAGGCCATGGTTCTGCTGACTTGGCTATACGTTTGCATTTCCTGTGTTTCTTTGTTAGAGTGAATCCTCTCTCATGTTTCCTGTGTCCCTTTGTGAGTTCTTTGTTGTCCATGTTTGCTTCTCAGTTTTAATTGGAAATAATACCAAGTGCTATTCTTCTCCTTTGAAAAAATGGAGGGCCAATTAAATTAAATCTGTTGCCTACTGTTAATCAGCTGATGTTGGGACCCAGATTCAAGCTCACAACTCCCTCATTGCCCTTACTACTAAAGTCTTTTGAGAATTTCAGAGAGCATTACAGCATTTGCATCATTTACACCTTCTCCATCCAGTTCCTCCCTTAACCCAATGGTCTGTCTCAAACTCATGATCTCCTCTTATTCTGTTACACACACACACACACACACACACACACAGAGAGAGAGAGAGAGAGAGAGAGAGAGAGAGACAGACAGACAGACAGACAGACAGACAGACATACACCACACATACACAGACACATACACAGACACAGATACATAGTCACACACAGATACGCACCACATACAGACACACACACAGACATACATACACACAGTTATACACACACAGATACCAACAGATATGTGTGACACAGACACACAGACATATACACACACCACACACAGATACACACATACACATAGACACAAATAGGCACACAGACACACAGACACATATAGGCATACAGACACAGACATGCACACACAGAGACACACACAGACACACAGACACAGATAGATAGACATACACCACATACACAGACACAGACAGACACATAGATACAGGCAGACACACACAGTTGAGTCCATTTAGTGTTACTCATGTGTGCATGGGTTTAGGAAGAACTGGTTTGGATTGGATCACAGCCTAGCAGGTGGTCCATGCCTGGAGAACACATATCCATTCTTTCTCGGCGGCCACCAACTGCCTGTAGTTTGTCATCTAGGGCTGGGCATTCATGAGATAGACATAGGAATATGTACATTGGCATGCCACCTGGGTGCTGTCCTTGTCCTTGTACTGTTTTGATGGCTGTACTTTTGAGACGTCGTGGCTGCAGCTTTCCTGCTATGTGCAGACAGCTCACAGCAGGTGTCCTGCTTCTCTGGCTCCTACAGTCTTTCTGCCCTTTTATGAAAATGAATGCATTCTCTAAGTATCTCTGCTCCAAATGGAGAACTGGTTCCATTTTAATCAAAGGTTGACTGCTTCTGAGGAAACCCTCATTGCTCCTATTTACTCTTTTTTGGATGGATGTGGCAAGTCTTTGTCAATATTTTGGTGATGTTCATTTTTGTTCTTTGCCACCTAATAGGGAACGTTGACAATGGTGACCGTGAACTAACACCCAGTTTCCTTTTGTGATATATGTGTCTCTTCCTTCCCCCCTGCTTTCTTTAACATATTTTGCTTCTCCCCATGTCTTTACCCAGAGTGTAAGCACCAGAATAGAATGCACCATAAGGGCGTTTTAAATGAAGACTTAGCAGCTGCTAGGGCTTTAGAGGCAGTCATGGCTGAAGGTACATTGAAACATCAAACATTTTTACTATTTTCTTCTTCTGAAGGGGTTTCTTTCCCCCCTTTTAAAATTAGAAATATTGTTTTAATTTGACCATTTTTCTCCTTCCCCAGCTCCTGCCAGACACTTCCTACCTCTCTACCCACTCAATTTTATGTACCTAATCCCTCTGTCTGCACACACACACACACACACACACACACACACACACAGACACACTACCCAGAAAAACATGGAGTTCATTTTGTGTTGACCAAGGACTCCTGTGCACAGTGCCCATCCCAGAGTGTGGTTGATCACCCAGTGACACTCCATTGTAGAGAACAGAATCTTAGCTTGTTCCTGAGTTTCTTTTCCAGTTTTGGAAATTTAAAATTTCTTGGGATTCTTGTTCTTGCCCAGAGATGCAGGAGAGAGTGCTGTTGGAGGAGTGTATCTCAGAGGTCCCCTGCTGTGTGTGGTCCAGCTCAGACTTTCATCCTCCTCATTGATGTTTTCTTCAGTTACACCAAGGGATGAAAGCAAATGCATCGGAGGAAACTAAGCAGGATGTGATGCGCAGAAGTCCCTATTTTCCCCTCTGCCCATCTCTAGTCCTTATATTTTCATTGGTTTCCTACTGGCCCCAAGCAAAGCTTAGACAGTGTTGGTGTGGGTTAGGGATGTCTTAACAAGGCTGAATTGTCAGTTAAAATGAACATGAGTTTTAAAACTCCATTGTTGAAGTAGGATGAGAAAACAACATATTTAATAAATATTTAAGTGATTTAAGTTACATCTGGCGTCTGCATACATCTGGGACATTAACCCACAGTCAAGATAGTGGGTCTAAACACCCCTACAAAAGAGTCTTTAAGTCTTTCGAGAATTCCCCTTAATGCTAATATCCCATAACTGAGCTTTCTGTCACTGTGATTAGTTTAGATTTTCTAAAATAATAAATAGATAAATAAATGAAGTTTTTATACGAATGTAATCATACAATATGAACTCCATTAGTGAAGAATAAGGAAAGAAGTGATTTACTGAGAAGGGGCCAACCCATCAGAAGCACATAGCAATCCCAAGCATACACACATTCAACAATGGCTTCAATAACATCAATTAGAGATGGACACCCAAGAAGACAAAGAGCCTCTCTCCACAGTACTAGCTGAAGGCCCTGGAAATCTTCCAGTAATTAATAGAAGAACTGGACAGAAAAACCCCAGGGCTATCAATAACTGACAAACACCCTACAACAACTTTACCAAATTGAAATTTGCTGAGTATTTCACACCACAAAAGCAAGATGTGCATTCTTCAAAGTGTAAACAAAATCTTCTAGATAGAAAATGTCTTAGCCATTAACCAGAAAACTGAGGTAATTTTTTGCCCACATTTCTTTTTATCATTAATGATTTCACCATGATTCTGTATTCAGTGACCTAAAAATGCATTAATTCTATGAAAGACACAAACTACTGAAACACATCAAAGAAACAGATAACCTGAATATACCATAGAGTATTAAAATTTAAAGTTATTTTTAGTAAGTATACAAAATTACAAGCTTCCTTATGGCATGCCCATTCCTGTACAATCTTGGCACTTTATACCTACCCTCTCTATCCGGTTGGTATCCTCTCACCCTGACATATCCTGCCTTCTAAATCTGTTTGAATCTAGATAAGTCATATGAGTTGTCCCAGCTTGTTTCCTGTTCTTTCTCCCTTTAGACCTCCTCCTTTCATGAATGTCTGTGTGTCTGTCTGTCTGTGAAAATCTAGATTTCACACATGAGAGGAAACATATGCTATTTTTCTTTATACTGGTTTATATTTCTTAACTGGGTGATCCCTGTGTTCATTTTTATTCTAGAATGATGTAACTTCATTCTTCCTCATGGTTGGATGATGTCCCATTGTGTTTGCATGATACATTTCCTTTATCTGTTCATCTGTTCAGGGACATCTAGGCTGGAAAATGTCAAGTTTAGATACTGAAGGATATAGATATGACTCATCAAACCTATATAAATGATATATATTGAATTATACCTAACATTTAGACAGTAACTTAGTCAAAATGAATCATAGACTAAATGCATACCACAGTAGTATAGAACTTTTAGGAAAAAATAGTAATATTTGGATACACAAAAGTTCTTAGTCCTAGCATCAAGAAATATACTATTTGATCTGTGAAATCCATGATATGGGTTGGTATTAGAGTAAAAGTGAAAAATACAGGAGGGAAAAAAATGCTTGCGTCTGCTATTCAATGTAGGATGTACTGCATAGCAAATTCCTATACATCATTACACTAAAGCACAAAGCCCAGGGCAAATGTCAGCAAACTTTCTCACTGATACATTAACAAAGAGAGAAGAACACGGACGGAGCAATGGTGGCACGTGGCTTTAATCCCAGCACTTGGGAGACAGAAGCAGGCAGATTTCTGAGTTCAATGCCAGTCTGGTCTACAGAGTGAGTTCCAAGACAGCCAGGGCTACACAGAGAAACCCTGTCTTGAACCCCACCCACCCCCCAAAAAAACCCAAACCAACCAACCAAACAAACAAAAAACCAAAGAGAAAAGAAACATGAAAAATACCTAGATGGAAGGAAACCCCGTCTCCCGTCAGTTAGAGCCCTAAGAGTGTCTAATGAAATACTGTGCATACATATTCAACAGGAAAAACAAAAACAAAAACAAGCAAAACCCAGCAAAAGCAGCGGAGCAAAGCCAAGCCAAAAACCTTGTGTTCAAGACACAGAGTGCCTGGAAGTGCCAGACATTTCTGATGGGGATGCAAACTGAGACAGCCACAATGAAAAATTAGTTCACATTTTTTATAAATACATATATACAGTCACTATGCAACACCTTTTATTTCTTTGGCATAGAGGAATAAAACTTGCATTTGTGTCAAAATGTCATGAGTTTTCGGTGGATAAATGAATGGCTATAACAGTATGCTTGCTAACCTTACAAACTGCAGGTAACTTATTTCCTTAGTGGATGGAAAACCAAACAACCTACTGCAAATGTATGCAGCGGAATATTACATAACAATTTTAAACAACATTTTTTTTTTAAATTTAAATTTAAACAGCATACATGAACTCCACGCTCATGACGGTAAACTGAAATGGTGTGCTCAGAAAGTTATATGTTATATAATTTGTTAAATAATAAATGGAAAAGACAAAGTCATCGCAGAAAAGTTGAACAGTGGTTGTTGCAGGGATTATGATGCAAAGAGGGTATGGCTCCAAGTGGACATTTGGGGTAAACTTTTACTCTGAGAGAAGCATTCTCTCCTGACGGCTGAGATGATTACACAACTCTATGTACTTGACAGGACATATTGTTTTAAAATAACTATGTAGCAAAATGAGAAGAGGGATTCCAGCAAGAGAGGAAGTAGAAGCAGGAAGAAAGGGACGATAGCTGAAATGTCTAAAATTCATTACAAAAATGAATGAAAATCAAAACAATAAAACAAAAATTAAGACAGACCTAAAAACCAAATATTACAGCAGATTTTAGTATCTTTAGTTGTGTGGGTGTGTATATGGGCACATGAGTGCAGTGCCCACAGAGGCCAGTAGAGGGCATCATTTTGCCTAGAGCTGTAGTTAACAGGTGATGTGAGCTGCCTGAATACATGTACTGATAACTGAACCCTGGTCCTCTGTAAGAGTAGCAAACACTCTTATTGCTAAGCCATCTCTACAAACTCTAGATGTCTTGAAAGAGGACCTCTGCTTTTGTCTTCTTATATTTTCTTTTGGTAAAGGCAAACTCTCACCTTGTGAAACCTTAAGATAGTTTCTGCTACGAGAGCCAAGTAGAGCTAAGTATTACTTGTGAGTGCTTTGAGAGTCGGCAATTTTTCTGGTCACCCACTGACATAACAGACAAGACCCATCAATGTGATAATCTGAAAAAAATAAATGTATCTTTGCCAGAGAAGAGTTCATCTCCCAAGAAAAAAACACTAATCACAATTGCCGCTTTCAGGCTGGGAGCTTAGGATAGCAAGAGATTGAGAGTTTGATCAGAGAGGCCAATTTTGCTCAAATAGCCAGACTCTGGAATGCCCATGGCAACATAATTATCAGGACATCCATGAAATACTGGGAGAAGTTAGCTACGTAGGAGCTGCAAGGCAAGACAACAGAGACCGTCAAACCTTGCTTTGAGCATGTGGTGTGTGTGTGTTGCTTTCAGCAGGCTCAGTCCTAAAGCTAATATGCATATTACTGCTCCGCTGGATTTCAGGCCCTTTCTCATTAAAGACATTCATAGTAATTAAAAATTGTTCATCAAATATCAGGTCCGGTTGCCATGGAATCCTTCCCAGCCTCTATAATTGCAACCAGAGAGCCCAGAACCATCATTTAGATTAACTGGATTGATTCAGAATGGTAGAGTTGATGGGGAAGTCAGGTCCATTGAGATGAATTGTAAGCTGAGCTGGCATTCTTCTCCTCTTGACTTCTTCCCACAAATGGTAGTGACTGCAAGTACAAGTGCTGAATTCTCTTTGCAAGCTGGCCAGTGCTGAGCTATGCCTGAGCATGATGCGTTGTGCCTGGAGTGACAGCCAGATCAACTTAGTCTGATGCCACCAAGGATGCCCTCAAGTTGCTGGCTGGGAAGTGTGGCAGAGCCAGTAGGTGTGGACCAGCTCAGAGATGTTCTCTTTCCTGAAGTTCTAGAATGTCCTCTTTTGCTGGCTTCTGGTTGTCATGACTGTCGTTTTATGACTGGAATTCAATCTTACCTCATACCCTTCTGCCTTACTCTGAATCTGACATACAAGTTGGGTCTGATGTACAAACTGGTTTTATGATTTGCTCTTTTACTTTGTGTGGTTCAGGATATGTGGCTGGTCTGGTTTATGTTGGCTTTGCTCACATAGGCCTGGGTAAGAAGTTTCACTGCACATAGGATGCTATTTAAGGCAACTTGAATAGCTCCTGCATGTGGTT
Source organism: Mastomys coucha (assembly GCF_008632895.1). Classification (NCBI taxonomy): domain Eukaryota; kingdom Metazoa; phylum Chordata; class Mammalia; order Rodentia; family Muridae; genus Mastomys; species Mastomys coucha. The sequence goes on along the minus strand of NW_022196906.1, from coordinate 106,978,952 downwards.
CACAAGATGGAGCCAGGGGAAGGCAGAGGTAGGAGACCTGGCACTGAGTTGGGTATTGTCCCCTATGCCATTTCACTGACTTTCAAGTTGCTATGAAAAGTGGCACAGTGAAGAGCTTCAGATGCCTAGAGTAGAAGGATCTGCCTTCTTTTAAAAAGATTATTTTTGTTTTTATTTGTGTGTGTGTGCGTGTGTGAATGATTTCACTGTCTATATCAAGTATTGTTGAAAATGACCCAATAAAAAGATTAAATATATGAGTAAAATGAAAACATCAGCCACAAAACAGCTGCAAAAATGACATTAAAGTCAACAAAATGACATTAAATGATAATATAATATACATACTCATCATGTATACACCCATGTGAATTCTAAAGAAACATGATGACCGTAGAGTACATAAAATAGAAACAATACTAAGAAGAATAGCATGCTGCTATGCAATGCCTTTTGCTGTCTAGAGTTTAGGAAAATGATGATTCCGATGCTGCACTTTGGTTGGTATATAGCTTGGCAGGGAAACTTCCAGAAACAGTTTGGCTGCATAGCAAGTTACCTCATTACAGCAATTTAGCCAAAGAGTGTAAAGGGAGAGCCACCTAACATTATGAATAACATGACTATTATTATAAAATAATAGCAACATAAAATAAATCGGAATCAATAAGAAGCTAAAATAAATTAGTATGTTTTATGATGAGATAGATACTGGAGACTTAGTTAAAATAGTCCCCTTATAGTAACTATTTAAGATATTAATATATGCTTAGATATATGTTCACTGTGATGGCTTGCATATGCTCAGCCCAGGGAGTGACACTATTAGAAGGTGTAGCTCTGTTGGAGTAGGTGTGTCACTGTGGACATGGGCTTTAAGACCCTCATCCTAGCTGCCTGGAAGCCAGTATTCTCCCAGCAGCCTTCAGATAAAGATGTAGAACTCTCAGCTCTTCCTGCACCATTCCTGTCTGGATACTGCCATGTTCCACCATGATGATAATGGACTGAACCTCTGAACCTGCAAGCCAGCCCCAATTAAATGTTGTCTTTAAAAGAGTTGCCTTGGTTGTGGTGTCTATTCACAGCAGTAAAACCCTAACTAAGACATCCATCAATAAAGAAATGAACATAAAATATTCCATAATCAGAATTTTTTATGTTCTCGTGTTTGTGGTATGTATGCATGTATGTGCACATTCTCAAGTGTGTGTGTGGGTCTGTATGTATATGTGTGTACATGTCTGTGGAATACAGAAATTGAAATTTGGTTTCTTCTTCTATTTCTTTCTACTTACCTTAGTGAGGCAATGTTTCTCACCAAGCCCAGATCTCACCAATTCTGGCTAGTCTACTTAGACAGCTTGCTTTGGGATCTCCTTTGTCTACTTCTGGAGCCAACACACAAGCCCCAGTGCCTGCTCATCCTTTGGGCATCTGAACTCCACTTCTCTGCTTGCAAAGCAAGTGCACTAACCACTGAGCTACCTTTGCCGCCCATAGTTGGGTAAGATTATGTAGATAGGTTATGAACGTAAATACCTTTAATCAGTGGGAGGAGAGGGATTTTCTTTCTCTTCCTTTGATTGCTTCTGAAATGTTTTCCACTGAACATCTTTTACTTAGCAGGAAAAGTCCCTGAACAGACAGCCTGAAGTCTTCAGTGTCCCTGTGACCAGGGTCATCTGATGCCGCTCTCTAGCGCTGGCTTCCTGCAGAAAACACAGGGGCTGTTTTAGATGGACAGCTTTATTCTCCTCTGAAGGGTCCCTCGTGCTATCTGTTCTCACAGAGAGAAAGTTTAAAGGTTTATTTCAGAAAAGACTTTTGTCATCTATCCAGTTGGGCACTTAAATTGATTCTTGGCTTTATTTCCAGGACAGAGCAGACATTTTCCTCCGAGATTTCCTCAGTTTATGCTCAGAAGCTGCTGATATGAGCAGATGGTCCTAGGGATGCAGGCAGTAATTTGCTGCCCTAAACTGAGGCTCACCGAGTAGCTTCCTTTGTTGCCCACCTTCTAAGATGACCATGACCCTGCCCACACATCCATAGTCCCCCGACCCATCATCTTCTCTAAATATTTCCTGTGCATTAAATTATATAGGCCCAAGACAGAATTTTTGTGCATATCTAGTAGAGATAATGTTCTTTTAATAAAAGGAGCAAACAGTTCAAAGTCAGAAAATTTCTATTTTCGAACTCTTTTGTTCGTTTGGTTGGTTTACTTTAGATGTGTCTATTGTATGCATATGAATGTTTTTCCCACATGTATGTCTGTGAACCGTGTGTGTGTGTGTGTGTGTGTGTGTGTGTGTGTGTGTGTGTGTGTGTGTGTAGTACATATAGAGGCCAGGAGAGGGCTTCAGATCTCCTGGAACTGGAATTGTGGGCAGTTGTGAGCTACCATCTGAGTGCTAAGAAGAGAGCGTGAATCTTCTGCAAGGGCAATATGCACTTTGACCTGCTGACCCCTCTTTAGCCCTCAGTGTTGTTTAGAATTAATTTTTGATAGACACTGTTTTTCTTTTGGATCTGTCTCAAACTTTCCCAATTCCTCTCTGTTGTATCCATAATGAGTCAGTTTTGTGAGACCTTTGTTGATGCTGTTGTGTTTCAGGACTAAAAGTTTTGTTTGTCTCTATTTCATGTCCTTTCCCCCCCTAAGATTTTCTAAATCCTATTTTATGAAGAATTTCTGACATTTAAATAGGGATATTTTTTATACTAGCTTATCTGCTGCCTTTGTCCAAAACTCTCAGCATCTTAGTCATTTTCCTGTTGTTCTCTGCTGGAATGATTTTCCAAATATTTTTTAAAATTGTTTTTAATTCTTCTTGTTCTTCCTACAAGTCTTTTGAATCATATTTCAGACCCTTTGAAAATCACAACATGAAATTGAGTCTGATTTCATTTGTATAAAGAAAGTCGTTTTGTATGTAAAATATTTTAAATATTCCTTGAGAATTTCGTGCTTGTATACAATATATTTTAAATGTATCTGTTTCCCAGTGCTCCATGTAGCTCCTCTCTGAGCCTTCCCATCCCCTCCCTCATGTCCTTGAAAAGAAAAACACCCACTGGGTCTAACTAGAGCTGTTCCTGCATGGTTGGGTGCTAGGCCACCCAGTGATGAACAGGTCACTCATCAGGGACCACACTCCTGATAAACAGGTAACTTATCTAGTTGACTTCAAACCACAAATATAGAACAATCTTCAGTATTAAGTACAATGGCAGTTACTAGGTTCCCTCTATGAAGTCTAAACAGGGCTCTTTGGATCTGCTCCTGTCTGTGTTCCTAGTTGCCAGTTTAGAAGTTAACTAGCGGGCACTGTCTTGATGGAATCTTTACCATCTGCGGGTTGTGTATTTGCTTCTGTGGCTGTGACAGTCACACGAGAAAAGCAGACTCGATTTCACAATTTTCAAAGTAGCTGGAAATTACAAATGTTGATTATCCCGGAATCTCCTCATGAGTGGATAAGCTTACAATAACTGGATCTATCAGTTGGAAATCAAGCCTCAACACATGAGCTTTGGGGGACAGCATATGGAATCTTTAGAGTCTATTTTTCAGAAGTTTATTTATTGTAAGTAAATCATGAATGTGGAGCAGTCTTTAAATACTATGTTGTGTATAATAAACATGTTATTAGAGATACTTGTATATAATTAAGATACTTCTTATGGTGTAGTTTGATGGGAGCACAAGGTTCTGAACCACCCTATTTTCCTTCCTCATCCCTGCCTTGCTGGATATTTTTGGTGGCTCCTAACTCGGGGACTCTCTTACTCAGTCTTGCAGCCATAAGTAGATGCTAAGTGGTCAGGTGTTCCCTGTGTCTTTAGCGGCTTCTGTGCCCAGGAAGGGAGATGCTAGAGGGAGAGAAGAGCTCAGCACTGCTGCCTTCTCTGGGCATAGACGCTCCTGTTGCAGAGGTTATATTCTTTCCCCTCAGAGTCTTGGATGCTTTCCTTCCCATGCTCAAGAGTGGGCGGCAAACCCTATGTGGTAGAATAATGGCACTTCTGCAACAACGTGAGAGTCAAGTTTGGTTTTGGTAAACCCAATCTCTCTCTCTCCCTCTCCTTCTCCCTCTCCCTCTCCCTCTCCCTCTCCCTCTCCCTCTCCCTCTCCCTCTCTCTCTCTCTCTTTCTCTCTCTCTCTCTCTCTCCACACACACACACACACACACACACACACACACTTCTCTTGGTATTACATACATACACATGTCTCTTGGTATTTAGATTTCTTAAAAAGGGTATCTATGGTGGTTTGAGTTGAGAATGTCCTCCATAGCCTCATATGTTTACATGTTTAGTCCCCAGTTGATGAATTGTTTGGGGGAGGATTAGGAGGTGTGGCCTTGTTGGAGGAAGTGTGTCATTAGGGGTGAACTTTAGGGTTTCACAAGCTCATGTTATTCCCAGTTAGTTCTCTTTCTGCCTCGTGCTTATAGATCAGATTGTAAAGCCCTTAGCTTAGCTTCTGCTCCAGCACGATGCCTGCCTGCCACCCCACTCCCTGCCATAATGCTAATGGACTAACCCTCAGAAACTATAAGCGAGCCCCAGTTAAATACTTCTTTTCCTACGCATTGCCTTGGTCATGGTGTGTTCTCAGCAATAAGGCAGTGGCTATGGTAGGTTAGGGTATGATCACTGCTTCTGGGCACTGTCTCAGTCAGTGTCTTGTTGCTTGAGAAGAGACATCATGACCAAGGCAGCTCTTATAAAAGGAAGAATTTACCTGGGGCTGGCCTACAGTTTCAGAGCATCAGTCCTGTGCATCATGGCAGACAGCATGACAGCATGTAGACAAAGTAGATGAGTTCTACAGGAGATCTTGCAGGCGGCAAGAAAAGAGAGCCATTGGGCCTGGCTTGTGGTTCTAAAACACCTCAGAACCCATCTCCAGTGACACTCTTCCTCCAACAAGAACACCCCTCCTAATCCTTTCAAATAGTGCCACTCCCTGGTGACCCTGTATTCAAATCTATAAGTCTGCGGGGGTGTGGGTGTGGGGGGCATTCTCATTAAAACACCACAGGTATTAACACCATTTGAGATCTGTAAGACCAAAGCTCCTTAATGCATAACCGTCTCCTTATTTAAGACGCTGAGGCAGAGAACCAATCTAATAAGCTCCTTATCCACATGTCTTTTCTCAGAGCACTGCCTTTATCTGCTTTTCAGAACTAAAGGATGGAAGTCAAGGATGGATAGGACTCTAAAAATCAGGCTTGTTATGTGCTCTGGGAGAGATACACTCCTCTTCATTCATATTTAATGAGGTAATCTGACAGACATGCATGGACTCAGGGATGTATTAGAGGGCTTCACAACCAGCAAACAAGAACAAATGAGAGATTTACTCATATTATTGCTTTGTTTCATTGGTTCCTACTGTTCTGTGGTTTCCCTCCTGTATCCCAGGTACCATGGACAGAATGTTCATCTCATATGTTCTCACAGGACCATGGAAACATTCTTCCAGGGAAGAATAAGTCTACTCGATTTAAATGTAAATATCTGCATGTGTTGCAGACTGTCTTCTTCCAGCATCTTTCCTTTTATGAGATAACACGATAGTAAGCATGAATTTGGGGTTTTTAATTGAAAAAAAAAATGGAGAAGAGAAAAGGAAAATCAACATAAGTGACTTCCTTTTCTAATACAGTTGCAACCTGCACTTGTATAAAAACAATTAACACCAAATCAAGTTTATCAGAGATCTGGGCCCTAAGAAAGCTGTCCTTTTCTTATGACATGTGATAGACTGTGTACACACATGGTACAAATTCTGCATTGGTCATTCATCTTTGCTTTTTCCATACTGACGTTGTAACTTCTCAGAAGATGATGCCTGAGGCCAGAGAGGTGTCTCAATGCTTAGGTTCATTTGCTACTCTCTCAGAGGACCCAAGTTTGGATCCCAGAACTGTATGTATGCTAGCTCACAATCATCAGTAATTATGGTCTCAGAGCATCCTTTCTGAGTTTCATAGGCACCAGGAATGCATATAGTACATGGACATACATGTTGGTGCATGCACACACACACACACACACACACACACACACACACACGAAATAAAGTAAATGTAAAAACAAGCATACAGACTGTTTTGTTGCCGTGTACATCGATACTGGCTCTGGAACTTGCTCTACACAGACTGGGCTAAGTGGGGATCTGCGCCAGGTCCATGTCTAGGTCAAGGGGCTTTGCATACTTTCAGTCCATCCCCCTAGGACCTTGCAGAGGCACCATGAAAGGTCACAGGAGCTGTCACTCATCACAGGAGATGAGTGTTCCCAAGTTGGTTTCTATGGGACCTAGTCTGTGACTATAAACTCATGAGGGTCCCCAGATAAGATAACCAGAGGAGCTGGGCAATGGTGGCACATGCCTTTAATCCCAGCACTTGGGAGGCAGAGGCAGGTGGATTTCTGAGTTCGAGGCCAGCCTGGTCTACAGAGTGAGTCCCAGGACAGCCAGGACTACACAGAGAAACCCTGTCTTGAAAAAACAACAAAACAAACAAAACAAAACAAAAGATAACCAGAGAAAAACCTATTTCTTTAGAATTGCCTATGAGCTCACCCAAATTGTTGAATGAAGCTAGTGAGTTGTCAGTGCTTCATTGCTCAGGAAAAAAAATCTCACTGATATATGAGATAAGATTAATCTTAAAGATTGATATGTCCATTCCTTCCTATGTGCAACACACCCATGCACACAGACAGGAGTAGGGGGAGAAAGAAAGACAATGCACACACATACGTTCATAAATACATACATACATACATACATATATACATATATACATACATACACACAATTACACACAGAGATAGGCAGACAGGTATGTAGGTAGGTAGATAGATAGATAGATAGATAGATAGATAGATAGATAGATAGATAGATACACACAATTACACACAGAGATAGGCAGATAGGTATGTAGGTAGGTAGGTAGATAGATAGATAGATAGATAGATAGATAGATAGATAGATAGATAGATAGATAGGTAAATAGATATGTAGATAGATGGATAGACATGTAGATAGATAATAGACACAGATAACTCTCAACTGAGCTGTGCTTAGAAATCTCTTCTGCTGTCTGTGATAAATAAGTCCCCAGCTCCTTCAAAAAAACCTGCTGGTAATTATTAACACAGCTGTGGGGAGCAACAACAAGCTTTTTATACATTTGATGGCCCACCTCACCCTTCCCCAAGCCATCCCTGTGGTCATAAGGCCACCAGACCTGGACCCCGTCTTTAGCATCCATTTTCCTTCTGAGGAGCAATGGACTTACATCAAATGACTCTGTCGATGCAGAAGAGAAAGACAAAGCTTGCCTTTGAAACTCTACAGATGCTGTTGTCCAGACTCTCATTTATGCTCTCATTTCTAATTAGCTGGTTGGAACAGATTGTTTGCAATGAGCTCCAGAAAATTGAGTATGATTTACTCAAGGCAAACAAGGTTTGGTTGTTAACCTTTGAGTATTTAATGAGGCCACATCTTAAGATGAACAACAGTAAATAGGGCAGGCTTGTCAATAAGAATCAGGTCTGCAGCAGACTCCAACCTCACTCTAAAGGCCAGCCAGTCTTGGGAGTAAGGTAGCTCATGCAGCAATGAGGGGGCAGATGCTGCTCATGCACTATGAGGGGCCAGATACTAAAGGCCAGCCAGTCCTGGGAGTAAGGAAGCTCATGCAGCATGAGGGGGCAGATGCTGCTCATGCAGCCTGAGGGGGCAGATGCTGCTCATGCAGCGTGAGGGGGCAGATGCTGCTCATGAAGCCTGAGGGGGCAGATGCTGCTCATGCAGCCTGAGGGGGCAGATGCTGCTCATGCAGCATGAGGGGGCAGAAGCTGCTCTAGAAGAGTGCCACTTTAACTTGTGTTTGGAATATCTGTTATCTAGAGGACAATGTAAAGCAAGTGATATCTTCCTACTCCTGCAGAAGGTAATGAAAAATGGGAAGCTGAAGAAGCATGAGGATAATTCTGACCTAGAAACATGAGTTTATTCTGTGAGAACGGTGACCTCTAAAGATGAGTTAGATTGTAACACACCATTAATAAACTAGGTAATATGGTGACAGTTGATTCCATTGCTTATGCAAATGATGGATTGACCTCTGCATTCTGAATCAAAAGAGGATCCTGTAGGTGGTCAAGCTCTACCATTCTCATGTCCCACTGAGCCCTGCACAGCGCAGGGCCCTCCCATACCTTGCAGACTCTGTTTTGTGTGGCTATGTGCCTTGCTGTTATGACATCTTGTCTGTTGGAAAGCCATTCCTTACGGCATCATGTGGCATGTTTCTATTCCTCTTTAGGTTCCAGCCAACTTACCTCCTCACTGAAGCAGAGAGAACCCCCTTTTCAGAAGTAATGCTCATATATATTCTCTATCTGGGGTTCTCCATTGACTTGGAGGTACTATGAAGCAAAATTGTTATTTCTGTTATTTGAAATCTCAAATAATGGCTGTAAATTAAGATGAGGAATTAGAGTATTGGCTCCCTGTGACTCTGAAGATATTTTTTTGTACTAGAGCCCAGAAATCTGCACAGAAAGTATGTACGCTCCGATGCATGTGGAACAGAAAGATGATAGCGCTTAGGGAATTTTGAATGCTGATTACAAATTCAGTTTCCATGTTATTATTGGCTGACAGAGTGGGATTCTGGACGAGCTGACAAGGCAATTGTTGTTTCCATTCAGCACTAGCACCTCTTTATATTGTGGTTTTAAGCTCCTCTCAATGGAAGATAAAACCTGCCACTAACCTTTGAACTGAAGCTTGCCTCTGAACTTGTTCAGACAACAGTACTTAATAGAAGTCATACTATCCCAGGCCCAAACTTAAAGCCACCCTGAACCCTCTTGCTTGTCTCTTGGGAATTTGCTAGGCTATTCTATGGACATTTTGAGCTAACATGTTGGAAGAAGAGAGGGCATATAGAAGCAAAGTGTCTTGGGCCAGTTGAGTCGAGCTTGATCAAGCAACTGATCATGTGTACAAACACGTGTCCATCACAGACACCATCCAGCAGAGTCCAGCTCACATTATCCATTCATTGAGTTTGAAAATAAGCAAACAATTGTTTTAGACATCATGTTTTGAGATGATTCCTGTTTATATAAAACTAACTGATGTAAATAAATGCAGTCCTACTAGGAGTTGGTCCTGAAGACTATTCTTAACTTTTAGACTATCAAAACCAACACCTCGAACCTAGACTCTGATTTTCTTTCTTCCTTTTGTTCTCAGAGTACATTTGTCACTTAAATTCTACCATTTCTCTCTGTAGTTTTCAGTTTTAACTTCTCTTTTAAAAGTTTGAATGACTGTTTTTTTCTATGTGTACATTGTCAGAGAGGGCTTCTTATTAATAAGGACACAATAGGAAGACAGTGAAACTGTGCGTGCTAGTTATTCTTTTATTTGCTGTGATAAGACATCACCACCAAGGCAACTTATAAGAGAAGGAATTTATTTGGAGTTTACAGTTTCAGAGGGTTAGAATCCATGAAAATCAGCACCGAGGTGGGGAACATGGCAGCAGGCAGGCAGGCATGGTAGGGGAGCAGTAGGTGAGAGCTTATATCTTGAGATATCACAGGGCAGAAAGGGAGAGGCAGGGAGGGAGGAAGGGAAGAGAGAGAGAGAGAGAGAGAGAGGGGAGAGAGAGAGAGAGAGAGAGAGAGAGAGAGAGAGAGAGAGGGAGAGAGACAGAGACAGAGACAGAGACAGAGACAGAGACAGAAAAGAGAAAGGTGAGGGCTTTTGAAACTTCAAAACACACCCCCTGGTGATAAACCTTCACACCTCCTTCTACAAAGCCATACCTCCTTAACAGTTCTACCAACTTAGGCCAAGGGATTCAGATATATGAGAGCCTACGGGACCATTCTCATTCAAATCACTGTATTTCTGTTAATATTTCCATTCATTGTAGTTTCAAAACACACTTTGTATCATTTCATTGTTGTAAAGTTTACTGAACGTATTTCATGCCCCAGTCTATGTGCTATCCTGGTGAGTGATTCATGTGTGCTTGAGGATCAGCGTCCTGCTGTTGAGAGGAATGTTCTACAACTGTTAGGTCTATTGACGTATGAGATAAGGCCAAATCCATATCTTATTAACAATTCTCATCTGTCTTCTATCTGCGGACACTATTGATTATTAAAAGTGGGTATACAAAGTCTCCAAGCACTGCTTGAGATTTGTCTATGTTTCATTCAGCTCTGGCCATGAGTCATCCTTCGGGGTTCTAGTGTTTGGTGTGTTTTCTCTTACAATTTTCTATGTTCTTGATGAGTAAAGCCCTTTAGCAACATCATGTGCATCTCCTGAGGGAAGTTTGACTTGGTCTACTCTTGTCTGACATTGGTATGACCACACTCACTTCTTTTTCTCTTAAACCTCTTCTCATTTTTCACTTTCAACATATTTTTTTAATTTGTTCTAAAAAACAATGCTTCCTGTAAGTGATTCATAGATATATATCTTTTAAAAAGCCATCTTACCAGTTTTTGCCTTTTGTTTAATGAGTTTAATCTCTATTTCTTTTTAAAACAATTACTGACAAGGAAAGATAACTCCAGTTTTTTATTTGTTGTTCTATTTCTACTGATGATTCCCCCATTTGCTTTCTCTGCTTTATTTGAGTTTAGTTATACTTATGAAATTGTTTTGAATCCACCCTCCTCTCCTTTCGTATACATTTTGAAATATATTTTTTGTTTATGATAATCAAAGGAGTTATGTTTCCTATCCTATGCTTATGATAATCTAATTTGAATGACACTAATTTAACTTAATTAGGATGCAAAAACATGGAACCTGTCTCGCTCTATCCTCTCCCTTGCTGTGTTGTTATGTTAAAAACAAATCCAAACACAGACTGCGCACTTTGTGTCCAATAATATTATAAATCACCATTTTGTATATTTCTCTTTAAAATACACTAGGAAATAAAAATGGAACCAAACTATAATGACACTTGATTTTAGAGAATTTGATTTTTAATTTAAAAAGTTGTATGTATGTGTGTGTATCTGTGGGGAAGTTCGGGAGTGTAAGAACACTGTCGATGGAGGACAGAAGATGGCGTTAGAGCCCCAGGAGCCATATTTACAGATGGTTGTGAGCTACCTGACATGGGTGCTAGGAACTGCATATGGTTTCCTATAATGGTCTCCATGTGTTCCAGAGATGTTTCTTCAGTGAGGATTAAGAACTACACTATCCATAGGTACAGGATAACAATTTAAAATGTATGGAATTATGCTTATTTAGTAAAGTGTCATAAATAAACTCAGCATTATTTAAGCTTGCTCGTGCACTAGTCAGAGGTAAGAACATTGAGTCTTTAAAGTCGTTGCTGATCCTGTGATTGGGCCCTTGGTAAAGTGATCTCATGTTCCTCTGTGGTCTTCAGGGTTTTAAGCTTTAAAGCCACCTTTTCTGTGTTACATAGTTCTTATCTACTGGGTTGTTCACAAGCTTCCCAGTGCTTACAAGCAAGGCCCACCAGTTTCTTGTCTTTCTGGAGTGAATCCTATGTCAATTGAATGAAGATATATGTGATTGGCCAATTAGGTTATCTCCTAGGCAACTTCAAACACACATATCCAAGCACAGATGAATGAAGGCTGATTTGCTGCCTCAGGAAGCAAGGCCCAAGGGTCTACACTAGACAGTGAGCTGCTGAGCTAGGAAGCAGGTGGAGCAAGGTGAGGAAAATGTCAAAAAAATTTTCCTAACATTTTAAATTGGCCTTCTACTTTATTTAGCACTTCATGGGCTATTGTAACCCTTGGCTGCTTTCTAACATTATTACACGTTTAGTGTTGATGGTTTCTGATCAGTTTCCATAATTCTATGAAGAGCTAAAATCTCAAGCCACCTTCTCTAACCTACCTGCTATGGAGGCCATTTCCCTTGGATTTTGTTATTATCGTTATTCTATGGAGTTAAGAAAAGCCTCATTAACTTTCATTTCTCTCTTGTACATCTCTTCTAACATTCTTTAGGCACTTTGACAACTTTTTAAAATAACTTACTGATTTATAGGAGTTCTTTGGGTAGCTTTTATTTAACTTATTTGCCATGTGTTATTACAAGTCTTTATATAAATGTGCTGTTTGATTAAATTGCTTGAATATCTTTATTCTTTTTCATTTTGCTTATTCTCCAGATGGCTTCTCTTTTGTTCCTGCTTTTTATCTTTCTGAACTCATCCTTTGCACAGTATGGCTTCATCCCTATGGGAGTAACAGAGGACATGTTTTCATTGTGACTGACAGCCAGTGCTGATAGGAACATGTGTGGTCTGCCTTTGCATAGGGTCATGTGCTCTGCATAGGTTGGATCTCAGCACCACTCTGCCATTTCTTGATCTCTTTCATACATGTGTCCATATTACTGCCTAATGGTTTCTCTCACCAAAGTATAAAAGATTAAATGGCGCTAATTTAGCTCCACAAGCAATCTTTGTGATCCTTGCTGGTATTTAACTGCTCATATCCAAATTGTTGTATCTTTTCCCTTTGAATGGAGAACACTAGACACATCATATTTCATGGGCTCTTCTCTGCCTTGTGTGCTTCGATCTGTGGCTAATGTCTTATCATGGTGGATCACTCTGATTTCTCTCATAGACTTTCCATGTTTGATTCACTGAAGAGAATATTTCTTGTTTACCACTAATGACATAATTTTGTTTCCTCTGACAGAATTCTTTGTCTTCTGTGGGGAAAGAAAAAGATATAGGTATGTGCTGTCAGAATTCCTACCCTGATCTAACTTACTATGTATGTTTTTATTCTTACCACTCCTTTTTATAATAGGATTTGATGCTCCTTTGAAGATTGTGGTTGATAAAATATGATGAGAAGTACTTGAGGGAATGGGAAAATATGAATGAGTAAAAATGAAAGAATAACAGCAAGAATCCAGTTTGGTACCTGTGGGAATTCAAGGCCTTGTCAGACCTGGGGCCTAGACATGATCAGAGATAGATAAATAGATTAAGGTCACCTTGGAAGCTGACCTTCCCCAACTGAAGTGTGATTTATGGGGTTGGCTTGTGCCCAGTGATTTTTCCTGGAAAGATGTATTCAAATCACTATTCATCCCAAATATAAAATAATGACCCTTGCATAGTCTAACTTTGTGGACAAGTATGTCTACTGGATTAGTTACAGGATAATGAGTGTTGCAAAGACAGTCGAATCACCAAGAAACCCACCCAAGGGGTGATGATGATTCATGAACACTCCATCCCCAGTGCTCCCTGCCCATCCTGCTGGCAGCTGCACCAGTCTCAACCCAGCAGTGATATAGGCACGTAACCTTGGAGACAGGCCATGACAATCTTACAGCATTCTGAGCTTCTTTTTTCCCTGAGTTCCCTTAGCTTACCACATCTGACTTATTTCCCTTATTTATAAAGTAACATTTCAATTCACAGGAAATATCTGCACAGGTTGTTGGACACTGAGCAGAAACATTGAAAGAGTCTCAGAGTTTTTGGAACACTATAAATGTCCTACAAGACTGGGAAACTGGTAATTATTGTAGCAAGAGATTCATCCTACAAGGATAGTATCCTTGGCTGCAGATGTCTCAGAGGAGACTTTGGAAATCAATGAAAGTTTCTTTCCTAACTGACAGTGTGTAGTGAACTCTCTACATTACCATACCCTCTGCTGACAGGTAACACCCATGCTGGTATCTGTCAGTGTAGACACAAGAGTCACAATAAACCTTCTGACATAAACCACTTTGCCCTTTACAACAGTAGATAAGCCGAAATCATGTGTCTTGCTTTCCTCAGCTGAATCCTATGATTAAAAAGATAAGACTTTTTAAAATTACACAGGCAGGGGTTGGTGCTGTTTTTAACAGTGGCCAAAGAAACTTCTTTAAGCAGTAGACAGAATTTGGTGTAGACTCATCACTGCTCAGAGTGTTTCTATTAGTAACAAACTGTTGAGTATGCAACCCTAAATGAGACTTGCATGCCGACCCCATACCTGGAGTCTTAGGGCACATGCAAGGAGCGGGGAGCAGAGCTGCTAAAGAGTCATAGGATGGAGAAGAGGGCTGGGGAGCACTGTCCTCTGGACATGGGATGACTATTGGACTTGTGAAATCCTTGCAGCTGTGCTTACCTACACAAGATCTGCATAGCCAGCACCACCAACATTCCAGCAGGCACCTCTAGTTGGAAACAGCGGGTTAAATGTGTACACAAAAGGAGAAAAGTGAATGCATGTGAAGGTGGGAAGATGATGTGTTGGTGGATGTCTGAGGTAGTGAGGGGACTTTGGTAAGGATGCAATCAACATATGTTGTATACCTGTATGAACTTGTCAATGAATAAGTGAAAGTCCTCCAAGATAAATTAATAGGCAAAGATGCATAATTTGGAAGTTGATGCTTTCGGTTTTCTTTTCTTTCTTTCTTTTTTTTTTTTTTTTTTTTCGAGACAGGGTTTCTCTGTATAGCCCTGGCTGTCCTGGAACTCACTCTGGAGACCAGGCTGGCCTCGAACTCAGAAATCCGCCTGCCTCTGCCTCCCAAGTGCTGGGATTAAAGGTGTGCACCATCACTACCCAGCTGCTTTCGGTTTTCTATGCATGCTTCAGCCTTACAAATGCTATGGTGAAGATTCCTACAGGACTTTTATTTTAGTCCCAAATCACTCCTTGGCATTTATAGCACATTTAGCCTCTTGTTCCATGTCAATAATCCTATTGATTGTATCTGCCAGATAACATTTGTTTACACATTGTATTTCATGTTCTCTAAGAGAAGGAAATGTACTCAGACTTCCTTCAGGTGGTCTGGACAAAAACTTTATTTTGAAAATTTATTTTTTATGTGTGTGAGTATTTTCCCTGCATGTATGTCGCTATACCACATAAATGCAATGCCCATGGAGAGCAGAGAGGGTATTAGATTTCCTGGCTGGGTAAAAGTTGGTTGTGAGCTGCTATGTGAGTGTTGGGAACCAAACCTGGGTCCTTTGCAACAGTAGCTAATGCTGTTAACCACAGAGCAATCCCTCCAGTCATGATACCTGGGGTGAGGGATACTCTAGCTAGATAATGACTGCTCGATCATCTAGTCTCTCATAAGCACGGGGGTGAGACTGCCCAGTTCCTTTTCTTTGCCCTGGGGCTTTTCACCAGGCCTCTTATGTAAGCAGTCACACTTAGTTGTACATGAGCACTAGGGGACTGGGTGATAAAGAGGGAACATGAAGAATATCCACGAAGAACCTTAGAAATTTATTGTAAAACACTACTATCAGCGAAGGAATTAAATGACCCTTTGATTAGGAGTGATCAATTGTAATCATAGCTCTTTAGTTAGCCCCAGCATCACCCCTGAAAATGCAATTATTCCTTTATTTATTCATCTACAGGAGCAAGTGAAAGGAGATGCTAATGTTCCCTTTAATGAGGTTAAGAAGAGTTAAGGGGGAAAACAGAGGCTAAATGGAACCTTTGAAGTGTCTAATAACGTCGATGTAATTCTGACCATATTCCTGTTCATTTATAGCGATGTTAACCCTGCTCCATCTTCGCTGTACTTTCAAGTGTAACTACGTGTTTTCAGGGCTTAGTAGCTGTATCACTTATTATTCCCCACCCCCAAGTTCTAATCCACATCATATCCCCGAGTCCTCTCTCTGTAAATGTCTATTCTGTTCCGAGCATCTATAAATCCCACCACAGAATTGGGTTTGCAATAGAAATGGCTTGAAGGAAGAAATGAGCTCAAAACTTGAATTAAGTTTCCTCAGGTAAAAACAAGGTTTTTTTTTTTTCCTTTATAAAGACCTGTGTTGAGCAGGTGCCCAATCTTACAGAAAGCAATTTAGACTTGAAAGTCATTGACCAGGCTCTAGCATGAGGAGGCAGCCCAGCCCTGAGAGGGACATTTGTTGATGAATAGTGTGAGGCTGTGAAGTAGGATGTGGAATTTACTTACTGATTAATGGTGAAGGATCAATTTTGGGCTCATCCCACCGAGTACCAACACTTGGAAAAAGACAGTTGCCTTGTGAAGATACCTGCACAGGGCTGACTACTACTGCATCCACTCTGGATAGCGCACACCAGATGCAGCATCTCTAGGAGTCAGAGATGCAACCAGCATGGTGAAATCTCTTAACAGAGATGTGATTCTTTGGTAATTAATCACCTGACTTCAAAAATCAGGGTAGGATAACAGCTGTGTCTCTGACTTGTTGTGAAAGCCCCATGTGGTCCTGAGGGACCCAGGAAGGTATCAGACAGCTGGCTGGAATACGGATAGTCATAGAGTGGCATTTTGCCAGTATGATATAAGAGAGAGAAACTGGTTTTGAACTTTGTCTTACTTTGGGTTTTATTGCTGTGAAGGGACATTGTGACCACGGCAACTCTTATAAAGGAAAACATATAAAGAAAAGCTAACAGCTCAGAGGTTTCAGGCCATCATCATGGTGGGAAGTATGGTGGCATGCAGGCAGACATGATCCTAGGGAGGGAGGTGGATGAGAACTCTACATCTGGAACTGCAGGCAGCAGGAAGAGAATGAGATATACTTCCTCCAACAATGCCATGCCCACCCTAACAAGGCCACACCTTGTACTAGTGCCTATGGGCCTGTGGAGACCATCTTCTTCCAAACTACCACAAACCTCCATTTTTGTAACCTTGAAAGACTGAGCAGAAGTAGACACTGCATTCCTGCACTGGGCATAGCCAAACATGTGGAACGTCACACATTCACACAATACTCTCCAAAAAGCACAAGTCAGAAAGAGAATGAGAACAAGAATTCACGAAACTGACATGGCTCAGTGGTATTGCTGATGACAGACAGTTCCACTCCAGCAGCAAGAAGAGAACACAGGCGCACGGGGTGCGTCCTCGGAAGCTTTGCTCACCTGCTCTCTGTAAGAGGTATTCACAGTGCAGATGCCGAGGAGGCCAATTAGCCCAGTCCAGGAAAATACAACTACACCAGGGAGAGGAAATAATGGAGGGGCCTACATTTTGTTATTTGCAGATAAGCTGGTTGAGGGCCATTGTAACTCATGAGAACTGTCTGGAAAACTATCACATATTAAAAACAGAGAGTTTGTAAAATTCTCTTGTTGCAAAACTTTTATCAAAATCATTAGTTTTCTTATATACTAACTATAAACAGGAAATTTAATGGAGAAACTATCCCATTTACAGTGCCAAGAAAAAAACATTAAAAACCCCAAGAAGTAGTAGTACTGAGTGTTTATGTGAAGAAAACTTTAAAACCCTTTTGAGGGTTATAAAAGAAACTTGGAATAGTAGTCATAACTTATCCTTAGAAAGACTCAATATAATAAAGCTGTTATTTTTCTAAATTAATCTATAAAGCTTGTGCCATCCAAATTAGAATACCAATGAGATATTTTGAAGAAAAGTTGGTGAAACATTTTCTGAGGAACACTTATATAGAATAGCTATGATTCTGGACAATAACCAGATACTATGGAGTGTTTAGGATGTTTATCCACACAAGGAATGTATGCAATATTGGTCTTTTACTCAATGGAGAAAGTTTGAAAATTGAAGCAGGGTCTGGAAGTGGCTCAGCATTTAAAAGTGCTTGCTTCTCTTGCAGAGGTCCAGAGCTCATGTGCCAGCAGCCGTATTTGGTAATTCACAACCCTCTATAGCTCCACTTCCAAAGGACCTTCTGCCCCTCTGCTGGTCTCTGATGGCACCAACACATGTGTAGCATACACACAGAGAGAAAGGCACACACACACACACACACACACACACACACACACACACATTTTAAAAATTCAAGTTCTTTTTTTCATTTTTTTATTCATTAATCATTTTATTTGTTTACATTTCAAATGTTATCCTCCCTTCCCTGTCTCCCCTCCAAGAAGCCTCCAAGAAATCACCCTCCTCTTGGCCTCTAAGAGGGTGCTCCCCCTTCTCTGGGGCATCAAGCCTCTAACACGACCAAGCACCTCCTCTCTCACTGATGCCGGATGCTAAATATGTAGCAGGAGTCATGGACCAGCCCATATATGCTCTTTGGTTGGTGGTTTAGTCCCTGGGATCTCTGAAGGGTCTGGTTAGTTGATATTGTTGTTCTTTCCATGGGGTTGCAATCTCTTTTAGCTTCTTCAACCCTTTCCCTAACTTTTCCATTGGGGTCCCTAGGCTCAGATCAATGGCTGGCTGTGAGTATCTGCATATGTCTTAGTCAGGTGCTGGCAGAGCCTCTCAGAGGACAGCTATACCAGGTCCCTGTCTGCAAGCAATCTTGGCATCATCAATAGTATTGGGGCTTGGTGTCTGCTGATGGAATGGATAACAGAGTAGGATAGTCTCTAGATTGCCTTTCCTTCAGCCTCTGTTCCGTTTTTATCCCTGCGTTTTCTCTAGACAGGGACAATTCTGGGTTAGAAATTGTTAGATGGGTGGATGGACCTATCTCTCCATTGGGGGCCATGTCTATTTTCCTGGAGGTGGCCTCTTCAGGTTCTATCTCTCCACTGTTGGGGACTATGCCATTCCCACTGGGTCCTGCGAGAATCTCACATCCCTGACTTGACATCTGAAACTTTCTAGTGGTTACCACCATTCTCAACCTCCCCACTGCTACTTATTTCTATTTATTCTTCTGGCCCTCTGAACTTCTCTCCTGTCTCTTCCAGTATCTGGTCCTGCCCCCTGTTTTTTCCTACTCCCTCCTGCCTCTGCCTCTCATGATTATTTTGTTCCCTCTTCTAAGTGAGTTTGAAGCATCCACACTTTAGACTTCCTTCTTGTTAAACTTCATATAGTCTGTGAATTACATGGTGGGATTTTGGGGCTTTTGGGCTAATATACACATATCAGTGAGTAAATAACGTATAAGTCTTTTTGGGACTGGGTTACCTCACTCAGGATGATATTTTCTAGTTCCATCCATTTGCCTACAAAGTTTGTGAAGTCGTCGTTTTTGATAGCTGAGTAGTATTCCATTGTGTAAATGTACCACATTTTCTGTATCCATTCTTCCATTGAGGGACATCTGGGTTGTTTCCAGCATCTGACTCCTATAAATAAGGCCGCTATGAACATAGTAGAGCATGTGTTCTTCTTATATGTTTGAGCATCTTCTGGGTATATACCTAGTATTGGTATAGCTGGGTCTTCAGGCAGAACTATTTCCAATTTTCTGAGGAAGTACCAGATTGATTTCCAAAGTGGTTGTAATAGCTTGTAATCTCACCAGCAATGGAGGAGTGTTTCTCTTTCTCCACAACCTTCCCAGCATCTGCTGTTGCCTGAGTTTTTGATCTTAGCAATTCCATTTGGTATAAGGTAGAATATTAGGGTCATTTTGATTTGCATTTCACCAATGACTAAGGATGTTGAAACTTCTTTAGGTGCTTCTTGGACATTTGAGATTCCTCAGTTGGGAATTCTTTGTTTAGTTCTGTACCCCATTTTTAATAGGGTTATTTGGTTCTCTGGAGTCTAACTTCTTGAGTTCTTTGTATATATTGGATATTAGCCTTCTATCAGATGTAGGGTTGATAAAGATCTTTTCCCAATTTGTAGGTTGTTGTTTTATCCTATTGACAGTGTCCTTTACCTTAAAGAAGCTTTTTGGTTTCATGAGGACCCCTTTGTTAATTGTTAATCTTAGAGCCTGAGCCATTGGTGTTCTGTTCAGGAAAATCACCCTTGTGCCTATGTGTTTAAAATTCTTTACCACTTTCTTTTCTATTAGATTCAGCTATCTGGCTTTATGTGGAGGTCCTTGACTCACTTGGAAAATCCAAATGAAGTGGATAATTTTCTAGACAGATACCAGGTACCAAAGTTAAATCAGGAACAGATAAACTATCTAAACAGTTCCATAACACCAAAGGAAATGAAAGCAGTCATTAAAATTCTCCCAACCA
>NW_022196906.1:106943068-106958941 GCF_008632895.1 Mastomys coucha | reverse complement strand
AAAAAAAAAAAAAAAAAAAAAACAAAAAACAAAAAACAAAAAACAAAAAAACTTGTGGCCAGATGGTTTTAGTACAGAATTCTATCAGACCTTCAAAGAAGACCTAGGAACAATACTTCTCAAACTATTCCACAAAATAGAAACAGGAAGAATACTACCTAATTCATCCTATGAAGCAATAGTTATGCTGATACCTAAGCCACACAAAGATCCAGCAAAGAGTATTTCAGACCAAGTTCACTTATGAATATCAATGCAAAAATACTCAATAAAATTCTTGTAAACCAAATCCAAGAATACATCAAAATGATCATTCACCATGATCAAATAGTCTTCATCCCAGGGATGTAGGGATGGTTCAATATACAGGAATTCATTAATATAATCTACTATATAAACAAACTCAAAGGAAAAAAAATCACATGATTATCTCATAAGATGCTGAAAAATCCTTTGACAAAATACAACATCCCTTCATGTTAAAAGTCTTGGAAAGATCAGGAATTCAAGGCATATACCTGAACATAGTAAAAGGAATATACAGAAACCAACAGCCAACATAAAATTAAGTGGAGAGAAACTTGAAGCAATCCCACTAAAATCAGTGACAAGACAAGGCTTCCTGCTCTCTCTCCCTATCATTCGATATAGTACTTTAAGTTCTCGCTAGAACAATTAGACAACAAAAGGAGGTCAAAGAGATATGAATCAGAAAGGAAACAGTCAAGATATCACTATTTGCAGATGATATGATAGTATACGTAAACAACCCCAAAAATTCTATCACAGAGCTCCTACACCTGATACACAACTTCACCAAAGTGGCTAGATATAAAATTAGCTCAAACAAATCAGTAGCCTTCCTCTACACAAAGGATAAATTGGAAGAGAAAGAAATTAGGGAAACAACACCCTTCACAATAGTATTATAAAATATCTTGGCATAATTCTAACCAAGTGAAAGATCTATATGACAAGAACTTCAAGTCTCTGAAGAAAGAAATCAAAGTAGACCTCAGAAGATGGAAAGATTTCCTATGCTCATGGATTGGTAGAATTAATATAGTAAAAATGGCCATCTTACCAAAAGTAATCTACACATTCAATGCAATCCCAATTAAAATCCCAACTCAATTCTTCACAGAGATAGAAAGAGCAATTCTCAACTTCACCTGCAATAACAAAAAACCCAGGATAGTGAAAACTATTCTCAACAATAAATGAACTTCTAGGGGAAATCACCATCCCCGACCTCAAGCTGTACTACAGAGCAATAGTGATAAAAACTGCACGGTATTGGTATAGAGACAGACAGGTAGATCAATGGGATAGAATTGAAGACCCAGAAATGAACCCACATACCTATAATCACTTGATCTTTGACAAAGAAGCCAAAACCATAGAGTGGGAACTTTCAACAAATGGTGCTGGTCTAACTAACAGTCTGCATGTAGAAGAAGGCAAATTGATTAATTCTTATCTCCTTGTACAAAAATCAAGTTCTTAAAAATAATAATTAAAAAAAAATGAAACATTATTGTGGCAATTGGACCAGTGTTTATAAAATGACACCCACTTAGCTTTCTGTAGCGACTTGAGTGTCAGTATGAGTGTGTGTGCAAAATGCAAATCTATAGAAGTAGTGATAGGAGACACACTGAATTCATGAGGAAACTGTTGGAATTTAAAGTTACAGTTTATTTTCTATGGTTGGGAAAACTCCACAATTACAGGCAACTTAGCTGAAAAAGTTTATTTAGCTTACACACAGTCCATTCCTGAGGGAAATCAAGGCAGAAAACTCAAGTAGAAACCACGGAGGAACAGTTCTTACTGCCTCCCTCATGAGCGCCTGCTCAGTTCGCTTCCTTACGTAGCCCAAGCCCACGCACCTAGGGCCTGTGCTGCCCACTGTGGCCTGGGCCTTCCCATAGTAATCAATAATCAGAGCAATTCCTAAGCCAATCTGATCTGGGTCATCACCTGAATGAGTCTGGCCTGTGTCAGGTTGACAGCTCAAGTTTATTAGAACACTACATAATTGAAAATTAGCCTAGGTGGGATGAGAACGCTACGCAGAAGAAAAACACTTGCCTACCATGCACAAAGCCCTGGGCTCAGTCTGCAGTGCAATATACAATGTTTTGTGTGTATTAGAAAAAACATGTGATACATAAAAATCAAGCTAAATTGGACAAGTGTGTTACATAACCCCTTGCAATCTATTTACCACTCCTGTAAGATAAATGGTAAAGAAAACTGCATTCTTAAGTGAAGCATTTACCGAAAATAAGGTCTTCAAAGTGCTACTAAACAGAGAGTCCTTCCTACTACTGTACTTCAATGGAGAAAAGTCACTTTGATAGCATTTATACCCATCTAATTTTCAGAAGTGAATATAAATGATTCTTCCATTTATTTATATGGGAGCAATTTATTAACATTAAACATGATTTTAATGCATCTATCCTTTTACTTAAAATTGCTGTCATTGAAAGGGTAGACTAAGGCCATTCTTGCAAAGCTAAAAAAAAAAAGATGAAATACAGCTTTTAGTAGACTAAAAAAACTCCACTGAAATGTAATCTGTAGGATGTTGATGAAATAAAACATAGCCTATCCCAAAAGTAAAATTCTTTCCAATTTAAAAAAAAGCAAGCATGCTATTTGGTATCTGACATTAACAACAGATTTTTAAAAGTGTGACACACGAAGTGCATAGATTAGTTGCAAGTTGATACTGTATGGGTAGACAAGCCCAGTGCATGTGCCTGTTACATTATTTGTATATTTTAATTTGAAGAGAAAAATTGTAACTCTTTGGTATGTTTCTAAAGCTATAGGAGACTAGGTAAATGAGAGAATCTAATACCTTCAAATTATAAACGACTTAATCTGGTCGCTGTTATTTTTGAGACAGTATTACTTTGTACCTCAGGCTGGTCCAGAATTCACAATCTTTCTGTGTCAGTTTCCCTAGTGCTGAACTAGAAACCACTGTGCTGTTGGTCTTTATTTTTTCTTTCTCATTTATTTATCAGTTCTTTGTGAATTTTAAACAAGATATTTGATCGTATTGACCTCTTCCCCCAACTCTTCCCAGATGCATGGCACCTCTCCTACCGAAGTCACTTCGTATTTTCCTTAAAACACCACACACACACACACACACACACCAAATAAACAAGCAAAATGAAACCATGGAGCCCAATTTGAGCTGCGCATGCACACGTGCCCATATTCGACTGGAGTATGGTTGACTTAGTAGGGTCTCTACCTGTAAGCAAACTGTTTCTTCTTTCCCATGCAGCTATTGAGTGCCACCATCTGCTCCTCTCAGGGGTGGGGGTGGGGCTTTGTGTCACCTCCCCTCTCCATGCTCAGGTTGTAGCTCTCTTGAGCTTACACATGCTTATGCATGCTGTCTGTCTGTTTTGTTTTTGAGGCACTTTTAGGTTATCAGTAACATTGAGTAGACAGAGAAAGTAAAAAGCCCAGAGCTAACTTCTTAGTATCTTGTCATCAGGCATGCAGAGTAACCCGCCTCTATCATGCTTTCTCAGAATGATTCATGTATTACAGTCAATGAGCCAAACCATCACAATCCTTATGCAGTTCATAGCTTATATTCAGGTTTTCTTCTGCTGCTTTGTGTCCTTTATTGGAAATGGTGTGTTCTAATCCACTTCTTTCAGTTTGTGGCTTCTTTTATTATTATTTGGACAGACTTTTCACAGAGTAATTGTCATCCATTCTATTTTTTCACCTTCTGAATAATTTATTTTAATCAATACATATAAAAATTATTTACTAATGGAGTAATATCAAAGAGAAGGATACAAAGGTGCAGACGGCAGATGTTTATATGTGTTTCAATGGGGTTAAATACACCTCTCTCTGCAATAATTATTTCTTTTCTTTTCTTTTCTTTTTTGTTTTTTCTTTCTTTCTTTCTTTCTTTTTTTCTCAAGGCAGGGTTTCTCTGTGTAGCCCTGGCTATCCTGGAACTCACTCTGTAGACCAGGCTGGCCTCGAACTCAGAAATCCACCTGCCTCTGCCTCCCAAGTGCTGGGATTAAAGGCATGCGCCACCACCACCCGGCCATTATTTCTTTATAGTCAAATGTTTAAAACCTTTCCCTATAGCTTTTTTAATTACATAGTATATTATAGTATCTATAGACACAGCAGCGACAGGAACTTCTTACTTATTCCAAGACTGTTGCCTAGTCTCAGAAAACAAACAAGAGTTGTGGAGATGGCTCACTGGGAAGAACACTGGCTGCTTTTGCAAAGAACCTAGGTTCAGTCCCCAGCACCCACATGGCAGCTCACAACCTCCTGTGAGTCTCTAGTTTCAGAGGATCCAGTAGCTTTATGTCCTCTTTGAGAATTTTCATTCATATGGTGCACATGAACACTGGCAGGCACGTGCATAGACATCTATAAAAATAAATAATAATTAGCATTTAAAAGGAACCCTAGCCCAGTAGAATCTTCTGCATAGTAAAGGTTACAACCAACAGACCGGGAAGATGAGAAAAAAGGACGGAGATACCCTTCGAAAGAAGGAGAATTCCCAGAATTCATAACCTGATCTAAAAATCTCGATAGCAAGAAATCCAGGAGGAGACATGCAAATGGACCGCAGGTATAATAAATAAGTGCTGTTCCACTAATTACCAGGAAATTCAAAATAAAATGCAATGAGATATCACCTTACCCCAGCAAGAATGACTGTTATCAAAACAAAAAAGCAAAACAAAACCCAAAGATAACGAGAGGAAAGAGATCATGTGGACGGGAGAAACTTCTTGTACTCGGTTGGTGGCGAAGTAAATTAGTACAGTCATTGTGGAAAACAGCATGGAAGCTCTGTAAAGAGTGAAAAATAGAGCTTCCCTTAGACCCAGACACCTCATTAGTTTTTGTATGTTCAGATGTGATATCAGGATCTTAAAGAGCCAAGCATCATTTTTAACAATGGCCCAGAAATGGAACCAACTGGTATCAATCAGCTAATGAGTGAATACAGGAAGTATGACATACACACCAGTGCCTGCTATTCGGCCACAAACAAAATCTTCTCACCTATTACAACATGGATGGAACTGGAAATTGTTATGCTAAGTAGAAGAAGCCAGGTGCAGAAAGACAATGTCACATGATCTCTCACAGATGTGAAATCGAATAAGAGCTGTGTGTATAGACCTTGAGGCTAGGAAGATGGGTACAGGAGGCCAAGACCAGAGATGGGAGGGGGAAGGGTGGCCAGTGGACTCTAAGTATCACTAATCATGCTTTTGTTGCTGTATCTAAAAAAAAATCACTGCATGGACCTAAAGACAGGGTTCAACAGTCAAGAGAGCTTGCTGCTCTTTCAAAGGATCATGGTTTGATTCCTAGTACCTACCTCAGGTGTGTCACAGCTGTCTGTAACTCTAAATTCAAGAGATCTGATGCCCTCTGGCATGGACAAGTCTCTGCATATGTGTGCTGCATGCAGGCATATATGTGTATGTGTGTGTGTGTGTGTGTGTGTATACATATATATATATAATTTATATTTATATATAAATACACAGTAAGTATTTTAAGAAGTCTTGCTAAAGCATAATAACAGCTAGAATTTCCAATATGTTGTTCTGTCCTAGGAGCTTCATGTTTTTGTGCCTTGTATTTGGAATTGTTTCAGTGGTGTATGTAATATAGATTATTATGATCATTTTTTTGCTGTATATGTTTTCAGCAAAATATTACATTTTCTCTGAGGAATTTTCTTTCCTCTTTCTTCAATGACTAGTAAGGCATCCTATCTATGTCCATTTGGGGGCTAGCTTTCTCTGTTGATCTGACCAGTCTATTCTTCTCTGATATCATATCATCTTGACTGTTAATATGCCTTTGAAATCAGGGAGTGTCATCATCTCACCTTGGTTTTCTTCTTTTCATTCAATCTCACGTTTACTGTTGTATTACTAGAGGTGCTTTAACAGAAGCCCACAGACAGGGTGGCTTAAGAAACAAGGGAGAGTCATCTTTGCAGAACACAGGAGGTTGGAAGTGCAAGACAGATGCTGGCAGAGTTGATGCCCCTGGATTAGCTCCTGGGCTTGTAGATCATCACAATGCTGTTCCTTCTTGGTGTGATTTGTCTGTCTGTTCACTCCCATCCCTGGCATCTCTATATATTGGGAGGTTCTTTTGCCAGTACATGTCTGAAACTTTTATCTTTCCATGGGAAATCTTGCCATTGTAAAAGCAAAGAACTTACTGAGTTCTTTTTATTTGTTACTGAATAGAATATCAAGTTCAAGTTGTGAACTGATATCCTGAGAATATTGACTCTCTTACAACAATCATGGGTTCCTTCCATTTTGATTTCTTATTTTCATTTAGATTGACATATTTGAACAGTACATATTAACAGGATTTGCAAAAGCATTTCACTGCATGCATACAGCACTTCTGGATCCAATCCAATTCAACTTTGCCACTCTCACCCCAGTTCTTAACCTTTGTTTTGTATTTGGCTCAACTCTAGCTTTTATATGGAGAAGGCACATGCCCTGTTTGTCTTTCAGTTCCTGATTTATTTTGCTTTAGTATAATGATAACCAGTTTCATCCACTTTGTGTCAGTTAATAGATTTATTTTCCTCTGTGGGGATTAGCACTCCACAGCATGGCTCTCCCATCTTACATGTTCATTCACACACTGGTAGCCGTGTGGACTGATTATATACCTTAGTCATGGTGAACTGTGTAACAGAAAATTTGGGCTCCACCTTTTAAGTCTTTGGCTATGTGCCCAGGTGTACAGTATCTGGATGTCATATATACCTGTCTTCAGCTTTTTTTCTTCTTTTTTGGAAACCTCCATTTTTTTTCTCCATAATGTTTGTAATTCTACACTCCCCTTAACAGTATATAAGAGTCCCCTACCTCAAATTCTTACCAGAATTTGTTAATTTTTATGATGATTCTAGCTGAAGTACCAGGCTATCTTACATTAGCTTTGATTAGCAGTTCCCTGATGTTTAAAGGTCTCAAATGTTTCCTTTCACACACGTGTTGCTGATGGTGTTGATTTGAGTTTTAGTGTTCTTAAGTGGAACTGACACTTGTTTTGTTACGTGTAGCCTAAACATTCCATTTTAATATGAGTATAAATGAAATTGTTTTAATTTGGAATGGCATTTGCTGAGTGCTGGTATATAGAAAAATAATGAACATTTGTAGATTGGCTCTGCCAGATGGATTATGTTCTGCACACACACACACACACACACACCCCATTCACCAATTTTCACCCATGGAAACTAATTCTCAGAGCCACAGGATGTGATTATATTGGATCTAGAAACTTTTAAAGGGGTGTTTAGGTGAGAATGAGACTGTTGGGGTTGGGCCTTAGTACACTATGAGAGTACAAGGGCACACTTGAGCAGAGGAAAGGTTTCTCAAGGGGCAGCTATGGAGACATTGGTAACTATGGAGACATTAGTAGCCAAGAAGAGTGGCCTCAGAAAAAAATAGAAGAAACCTGCTGATACCTGGGTCTCCCATTTCCAGTATCCAGAAGCAGGCACATAGGCATCTCCGTGGTGCTGAGCCATAGAATCTGTGGTGTTTCATAGCACAAACATGAGGAAAGCAGCAGAGCCTCCACCTCACAATCCTGATGACATCACACCAAAGCTTTAGTCTCCTGTGGAGTACAGAGTAGCTTGGATTTTCTTCTTTCTCTTGGAATAGTTTCTGATTTATAAAATAATAAAAAGAACACTTGTCAATTAAAAATAAATCAATGAATGACAGACATATCCTTTTCTCCTCTGAATTACAGCAATACACGTCTCTAGGTAAGGATGTTTTGTTCAGGGATGCAGCAAATGGTTAAAACCTGGTGTGGTTCCCAGAGCAGCATTCACTGCACACTTAGTATGTGATTAACGGGTCTTCACGTTAAGGCGGCAATAGCTCCTGAAATCTTCTAAGGAACTTTAAGGGAAAAAATGAACCTTACAGGGATGAAAAAGTACATGCTTTTTTTCTTTTCCTTTCCTTTCCTTCTTTTCTTTTCTTTTCTTTTCTTTTCTTTTCTTTTCTTTTCTTTTCTTTTCTTTTCTTTCTTTCTTCCTTTCTATCTTCCTTTTTGGCTAGGAGGAAAGTAAGTGTGGGAGCATTAAAGATGCCCAGGAAAGAGGGCTCTTCTGTCAACTGATCCTACAGAGCATCTCCTTTCAGGAGGATCTCTACTTTCTTTCTCTCGAAAGGATGAAGTAGATGAATAGGCTGTAAAAGTGGAGGGTGTACAGGCCCAAGGACATGGCTTAGTTGGTAGAGAGCTTACTGTATTAACGTGAGGGCATGAGTTCTAGTCTCAGCATCCACATAAAAGGCTGAGTATGCCTGTGATGTCAGGGGTGGGGATGCAGAGATTGGCTTGCTAAGCAGCCAATCTAGTTACTTGGTGAGCCTCAGGATCTGCGTGAGGCACTGTCTCAAAAACCAAGGAGGAGGGTGATTGACAAAGGTCCTAACACTGACTAGCTCTTTACATGTATGCACACTAAAATATGTATATACTCACAGACAGACAAACACAAGTGCATGCACGTACACATGCACATATGCATACCCACTCAGGTACATAGTCACAAACATATGGAATGCATGCACATACACATTCCCAATTAGATACAATCTCACAAACACATACACAAAGTACATGCACATATGCACATTCACAAATATATACACATTCACAAGTGTGTATACACTTATAAACATGCACATCTAATGTACACACATGCACACTCACACATGGACACACTCACAAACTCATATAAAATGCACTCACACACATGTGTATATTCACACATATGCACACTCAAATGTTCAAATACACATGTATACTTACACATACTCACAATCATGCACACACACACACGCACTGCCACACAAGCACACACAGGCAGCCATGCATACACATGCAGTGCCGGCTTCAGTTTTTGACTTCAGATAGGCTATAGCCTTCTGCTTCTTTAGTTCACCTGCAGGCTCGTGGTTGGAAGGATATCTTCTGCAGAAAACGAGGACCTGGAAGATTTCCCCCATGGCAAGTGACACAATTGAAAAGGAGAAGGTGACATCGGAGGCTTGAGTCCTCACAGGCATTTTTCTGCTTCTCATATGAGTGTGTCCCTTCTGTTACAGCAAGACTTTAGAGATATTTGTGTTTAAAGGCTAGTCAGTAACTGAATCGTAGCCCAGGCTTGATCGAGAGGAGATGATTAAAGAGTGTGTATCCACGGGCAAGTGGTTACCTAATGTACAACTGTGAGAAGCTGGGTCTGGGCTTAAAGAATAAATTCAAACACTAACTTTGTTATCTATAAGACTGGGCAAGGAAGTGTGTTTTTATTGGCTCGTGGAGCCTATTTCTCACAGTTTGTCACAGGTGACTAAAATAAATGCCTGCCTGAATAAAAAGAGAAATTATTTATATGGCTAAAAATAATCCATAAGTTACAGAAGTATTTCCTGGTGAAGAGAAACCTTATGAATTATGGGTAATTTGGAGTGTCTTGACTATATAACCCCTTCCTTACTCATTGAAAGAACAAGAAATAAAAAGAATATGGCAGATTTAATGGCTGTCTCGAGCTACTAGACTGACTAATGGAGCTTTCTGAAATGCAGTTTCCTGCATTTTGAAGGTAATGCAAATCTAAGGGGAGCCGCAGTGAAAACTTTCCTTGGTCAAGTGAATTGTTGAGCATGGAAAGGCAGCCTGTCTCCACAGAGTTCAGAAAATAACAGTGTTCCATCAATCATGGGGCCTAAAGCAACAAAGCACGCAAAGGCTGATCTAGGATGCTCAGCTGAGACCATCCACAGGTCACTTGGTGGGCTGGGAGTACTTACCAACGTCTCCCGTGAAATCTAACCCTGCACAAGGCACAGGCCTTCTTGTAGAGTGCGTCAAAGATGCTGAGAAGAAAACAAGATAAAACAAAGCCTCCTTACTCCAAGAAACTCACAGTCTAGCTGCTGAGCTTGTAGGTCAGCGTGTTCCAGAGAGGAGACTGTAGAGGGAAGATTTCGTTCTCTGGCCTCTCAAGCCTCCAGCTCTGAGGGCCTGTAGGAGGCTGTAGTGTGAAAAGGCCTGGGGGCGGGGTGAGAAATTGCCCAGTGGGTAGAGCATTTACTATGCACGTGTCAGGGCCTGGATATATTGGGATTTGGAGTTTGATGTTCAGAAAAAAATGTTTTAAAAGCTGGATGTGACCGGACTTGTCTGCAGACCCAACATTCCAATACTGCAAGATGGGATAGCAGATAGGAGAATCGTTGGAATTTCCAGGCCGGCCAACCTGCCATACTCATTGGTCAACCAGATAGCTATTTTGAAGGTGGGGACTGAACTCTGAAGTTGTCTTCTGACCTCCACATGTGCTCCATGGCATGTACGCACCTGTACTCGCACACAAACACACACATGTGTGCACAGACACACACATGCAATACACATACAAACATACAAGATGAAAACTAATAAAAATTCTGTGAGTATTTTTGTCTGATTTTAAAATGTGTTATATTTGTAGTTATGGTCAGGTATTACACACATACATGAGCAAATATCAATAACTTGTAGCAAATATGAACTAGAGAATGCTAGAGAACGGGCTTATTTTGTGAGAGGGTTGTTTTATCATGCAGGAACATGTTCAAATCATCTTAGAAGTCAATTCATAAACCTGGGATCTGTCTTATCTATTCCAGTGTTTTAGGGGGCTCGAGACAGCACAGAACCCTTGATAAAACTAGATAGAAATGTTGGGGAGGGAGGTCTGCTAAGAATTCTTTCCAGAGAAATCAGATAGCATCATCTGAAACATGATGCTAACAAAATTCTACCAGTAGAATCATGAAAGCCAGTAGTTGCAATATGTCAGCCCCATGTGCTCTCACTCGCCTGACTTTGTCTTCAAAATAGCAAGCAGCACCCGCTAGTGGATCATGATTTGCCTGAGGTTTCGGTGACCTTTATGCCAACGATCTTGATTTTGAGTATTAAAATTAATAAAAAGCTTTTTCTGCAGGTGAGATTGCAAACTGCAGAGAACTTCCCAAAACTCTATCATTTTCCCCTAAGCTCTCTTTACAGGAGACATATTGCCAATACTCTTGTTTGCTAGAGACCACTAATGTTTGGAAGATTGTTAGTGGTACTTCAGGAGTGAAGTGAAAAAAACCAACCAAACAAAGCAAAAGCTCCAAACCACCCGGACTCTAATTTTATATAATGCCTGGAAGACCTCCTTTCCCATATGCATACATCTCTGGGCTCCTCATTTATTCTGTCTGGGAATGCACATCCTTTACTGCAGAGCATAATAAAATTTGTGGGAGCATGTGGGCTGGAGGAAGACGTGCAATGGAGTTGCTTGCCAATGGAGGCCAGAGGTCAGATGGAATCTTCCTCCATTTTTTTTGTTTTTTAAATAAAACATGCCTTTTTTTTTTCTGATCTAAGGATACCAGCAAATACACACATGCTTCTAGAAGGGCCACTTAGTTGCAGGTAACATCAAATCCAGTCCTGACTGACTTACAGAAAGATCTAAAGTCTCAGTCTGAGGACCTGAGATCACTCTGCCAGTGAGAATCTTCTTATGCAAACAAGAGTTCCTGAGTCAGTTTCCAGAATCTATGTAAAACGACAAGTTTGATGATACATGCTTTCAATGCCTGCTCTAGGCTAGGGGAGGAGAAAGAGTTAAATTCTGGGGCTCATCCCTCAGCTAGTATTTTGGCCTACAGACACACACACACATACTCATACACACGCACACACACGCACACACATACACATGCACACACACACATGCACACACGCACACACACACTCACATATACATGCACACACACACGCACACACTCATACACGCACACACACGCACACACACATGAACACACACGCACACATATGCATATACACATGCATACACACATGCACACAAACACACACATATACATGCACACACATGTACACACACACGTGAACACACACGCACACACATGCATATACACATGCATACACACACATGCACACAAACACACACACATATACATGCACACACACGTACGCACACACGCACGTACACACACACTCATACACATGCACACACATGCACACACACACACATACACTTGCATACACACACATGTACACACACATGCACGTACACACACACTCATACACATGCACACACATGCACGTACACACACACTCATACACTTGCATACACACACATGTACACACACATGCATATACACATGCATACACACTCACGCACACACGCACGCACATATACATGCACACACACATGCATGCACACACACACATATACATGCACACACACACGCACACACACACACACACACATGCACACACACACATATACATGCACACACACACGCACACACACACACACACACACACACACACATGCATACACACCAAATACTTGGATACGTGAGAACAGGAATACATATACTCCAGAGTATGCACAAAGAAAATGATAATTATTTATCTCAGAAGGAATAAAATAGGTTGTCTTTGCAGCTAACTTGAGACTATCTCAAAAAATGGGGTGTTATGGCTGGAGAGATGACTGAGTGCTTAAGGATGTCTTCTGTTCTTCCACAAGACCAAAGTTTAACTCCCAGCTCCCACACCAGGAGCCTCACAACCACCTCTAACTCAAGATCCAGTGGCTCCTACACCCTCCCTGGTCTCTATGGGCACTTGAATACATGGGCACACACTTCTATCAACAAACATCCACAAAAGTACAAATACAACTTAATCCCAGCTGAACTTTGACCTCTGCTCTGCTTTTGGTTGCCAGTTGGTGTTGAGAAAGACAGCTGTAATGGAACTGCTTGTGAGAACACACAATAGATGACTACATACTTTGCAACGGAGTAGAGTAGGTACCATGTTTTTCCTGTGATGGGGTCAGTTTTGAATCATATGGAAATCCTTATGTTAGGGCAGGTAGGAATTGTCTCTGACACTTCAGATAATACCTATCAGTTTGGCTTTTGGTACCTTTTGTAAACATGTCTCATGTGTACATGGCTGCAGACATGGGGGCTTGTGAATGAATGCTACCTGTAAGCTTGTGCAGGAGACACCCTTCTAATAGCTTTCCAACTCATCCTCTACCCACTTTCTGCACCTCCCATGCTTTGTACATTGCAATCAAGTGGTCTTCTCCAAGTATGAGCTGGGGAGGTGGCTAAGGGGTAAAGTGTAACTGTGCGAGTGTAAGAGCCTGAGTCCTGGTACCCAGCACCCACGTAAGAAACTAGCCTTGATAACTAACCTAAGTCTGCAACTCCAGCTAATGGAGGAGGGGCTGGAGACAAGGTAGATAGACAGGGAGGTAGATAGATAGATGATAGATGAAGATAGATGATAGAAATTTTGATATTTAGATAGGTAGATAGACACACAGACACAGACAGATAGACATACAGAAATATAAGTGAACATAGAACATAAAAAGGTTTCGAGGCCATATATATATTTATAACCTGGATTCTGGAAATGGATCCCAAATATAATTGGATCTTTGTTATACAATTGTACCTCATGAAGCCAATAATTAGATCTTTGTTATACAATTGTACCTCATGAAGCCAATCAATAATTACCTACAAAGGACAACTGTGCAGATGGCATATGATGAGCACAGTTCTTTTGGGCACTTAGGTAAAACATTGATGACATGTGTGGATACTCAGGTTTGTCTACACTCGTTCATTCCACTTTAGCAACGGCATCACTAGCCTGAAAGAATACAAGAAACTACCCAGTAGCTGAGGCTCACAGAACCACGATCCATCTGCAGCATGGGATCGTGACTCCAGTGAATGGCGGTGGTAAGCCTTTGGTGCCTGTGTCATTGATAAATCTCAAAATGTTACAGGTTGCAATTTAATTATGTAACATTCTCAAAATGACAAAATCCCAGAGTTGAAAGGAATGAGGAGTTATTAGTGTTAGGGATAAGGTGAGGAGGGGAATGTGCAATAAAGGGAGCCACATGGCTCTGGAGTGCTGTGGTGATGGCGGCTATGAGTCTTGACTGTGGTTCCACAATGATGCACATATCATAAAATGACACAGCCTTATACACATATCAGTGTGGATATAAAATTCCTATTTTGATACAGAACCATAATCATTTAAGAGTCCACTATTTAGAAAATAGAAAACTTCCAGAGAATCTCTATTACTTTGTAACTTCCTGTGAATCTATTACTGCTTCAAAAGACTTCAAGTGTTTCAATTTGTTATGGTAACAGATGTTTTGTGAGAGAATCTTTTGTGTAGTTGATACCACTATAAGGAAGTTGGTTCCCATATTCTAAATAGGAATAGCTAGAAGTAAATAACATTTTTGACCTTGTAAAGTAACATTTTATATTTCATATGTCAGTGTTTGTGTATATTGCTACATCAATATTCCTGCAATAATGTGTGCATAAAACCCCTACAGTGTTCTTTCTAAGTAGAAAGTTGTATCAGGACATGAATTGTTATTTTTACTTCATAATTTGTATATCTACACTTTCATTTATGAGTATGATTGCATGTATACCTATACCATAAATAATTCAATAAGTATATAATATTTAAATTTTAATTTATTTTTGAAGATGCAGATATGTTTAGATACACAAAATTTTAATATTTTTTAAAAATTAAATCTTTCACTAACAATATATACTAACTAAAGTTAGTCTTTCATTTATATTTTATTTTTTAAATTATATATAACATAGGATTTATCATTCCAACCATTTAAAATATACAATTTACAATTGGTCCTCTAAGTTACTTCTCTTTTGTAGGTATGGCATTGACTTGGTGCTCTAAAATGGATTTAATATATATTTTAGAATTAAAGAATTTTTAAGGGGAATTATTACGTAAAAAGATGAAAATAACAAGAGGATATATTCTTCCACAGACAGAGATAAACTTTCATTATTATAACAGGGATTTGCACAAACTCAAAAGAAACAATGGCTGGTTTAGTTAAGAAGCAAGAGGACCCAGAAGAGGGCCAAACCAAACCAAACCAAACAAACTAAAACAACAATGGTTATGTCTAAACATGGCTCTATTCTTCTCCAGCAAAATTTATATCATTAATCATTGTGTGCTTTGTTTGGAAAACCAAAGAACTGTCTTGTGCATAGATATATTCAGACCATATGAAGTGTTCACAGCATGCTGTTTCACAGGTGTGATCTGGGGAGTCATTTGTATAGTGCAATTTACTTCCATTCTTGTTCTTCATATATTTCTTTCTAAAAGATTATTTAGAAAACAGATTCATCATGACAGCTGGAAAAACGTTGAGAGGTAAGACAATTTCAGTCTATCAGTTTCCCATACAATTCAGTTCCCAGCTAGCTGTCTATCCGGGGATATACAGCATTAACTCTGGGTGTGGCATTCACTTTCATCCAGACTGGGGTAAGATTGAGGTAATATGCAGAATCTGACAAGGTTTGCTGCCAGGCCAACTTCAAAGTATTATCCTCTCTTGACTTTGTGTATCTTACTTGTTCTACTGGATTGGTGCAGGCCAGCTGAACATGATTTGGCAAGTTAGCCTGAAGGTTAAAGGTAAGACAAGAAAAAAACAAAACAACAACAAAAACTCAACCAACCAACCACCACCACCACCACCATCATCATCACCACCACCATCACCACCACCATCATCATCACCACCATCATCACCACCATCACCACCACCATCATCATCACCACCAT
>NW_022196906.1:106916300-106942966 GCF_008632895.1 Mastomys coucha | reverse complement strand
ACATGGCACACACACACACACACACACACACACACACACTGGGTGGTGGGGAGAAACTAAAATAATTTCTATAAAGCATGTCAACATTTTTACCTCCAAATAATCCATCTCTGATCAATGAGGTTCAATGTTTTATTGTTTGGAACGGTTGTCACATAAAAATACTATCACTTGACTCAGTATGAGGGTTGAGGCTAAGGTCTTTTGGAGCCCAGTGCGGCCCCAATCTCTGTGTTGCCAACAATACCCTTGAGCTTTTGTCCTCTCTGCCTCCATCTTCTGTGTATTGGGATTTCAGGCATATACCATCAAGACCAAATTATGTGGTGCTGGAAAACCCAAGCCTTTAAGTATTCTACCTAATGAGTCAGACCCTCTGCCTATAAAATAAATTTAAGCTTTCCTTTCACAAGAAATGCAGATTACTTTAAATCATGGAAAAAATAAATATAACGAGATCTTCACTTTTGCTTTGGCCAATGAGAGGAGCCAGAGCTTCAGGACAGCATTAAAGACAATGTGGTATCCTGCAGGGAGCATGCCTGCTGATAGATACTTCTCCTATTAACCTAATTTGAATATTTAAAATGTTCTACTTCTTAAACATGCAAATATATTGCCATCTTGTAATTTGCACATCTCAAAAATATTTAAATTAATCATGGCATGCATAAATAAACAATCATAAGATGAGCCTAAGGTAGATTAAAAAGACTGGTTTTAAATTTTAAAAGGCACTGGAGGACAAGCCCAAGTATAGGAAGAGGAAGATAGAAACAAAATGGACATTTATAAAGAGTTTAATAAGAGTTTATGAAATGTTGAAAGAGTATATATAAAGAAAAAGAGATTTTTATGTAATATATACATATGTAGACATACGTGTATGTGCATATAGACTCTAGCCGGAGTGAATGTTAATGCCAGGTGGACATTGTGTAAGTAAGTTGAGAAAATCACTTGACTTGTCTGTGCCTCAGTTTGCTCCTTGTAAAATGGAAATCTTTGAATTCTGGAACTAACTCAAGGCTGTGGAGTATGGATAAGATGCATCAGTTCCATGATGTTCTTAATGTGCTGCTTAATTTAACGCAGGACTTTTTCAAACACTAGTTCTTAAAGTTTTAAAAGTGTGTGTGCACGATGACTGTGTTGTCCAGAGAGGGCTTGTTAGATCCTTGGGAGAGGGAGTTCCAGGGATGTATAAGCTGCTCTGTGTGAATGGAGCAACAAACACCAGTTCTTTGCAAGGGTAGTCAGGCATTTGTGCCCACTCAGCCATCTCCCTAACCCTGTGTCTTAGTGTTATTAGAAACATGTCAGGTGACCGTACTATCTTCTTCTTCACCAACAGTGTGGAGGATATAAACTTTGACTTTACAACCTCAAAGAGGAGAATTTATCTATTATTTGTATCAACTTTGAGTAGGGGCATGCATTTTAACGATATTTGTGGATTTAATTTCACAGAGAGGGTTTTTGTGTTTGATGTTTTATTTTATTTTCATTTCTTCTACTTTAAGCAACAAAACTCAGATGCTGCAAACATTATTCAGATTTTATTCATTCTGTTTTTTATAATACTCGATTTATTAATTTATGTGAGTTAATTACTTCTAAAATTTTATATACAGTTTACAGTGAACATTTATCTGTTGTTTTCAATAGTTTGTGTTCGCAGTTTTGGTCAATGGGTTTTTATTTATGTATGTTAAACATTGGAAAGCATGAATTTGATGTAAAAGATATTTGAATATTTACATAAATATGGCCCTGCCATTGCATGCTTAGGAACATTACCTAGATAAGGTGCACTTGTATATTAATAGAAAAGTTGGAGAAATTTCTTAATAGAATATTTTGTGTGTGATACAGGAGGATGGCATCCAAACCCTGACACATGCTAAGCAAGTTAACCACCGTAGCTATACCTCTATGCCCCCCAAATGTTCATTTACAAAGGACAGGAACTGAAGAAAGCTGCATGTCTATCTGTAACATAATGGTTAAAATGTGGTGTCGCTAGTGAGGTTGGGCACCGGAAACCCATGAGAAAGAATAAACCAGAGTATGATGGTCAGAGACGCCATCTTGAATGTAAGTTAGATGTGATGCCACAATTTCTTTTAAATCCTGAAAAATAAATGTAAAACATATGCTATAAAATTATACAGGAATTCACAAGTGTGCTAAGCCCTGGAGGCAAGCTCAGGCTTGTTTTCTTAGGGAGAGTAGGGTGGGCTAGTTCTTAAGCACCATGGTGGGGCAAGAGTGTTTGCCCCATTTTTCCATGGAAACCTTTCTCTGAGTTCCTACTATTTTTTTTTTCTGTAAAGATTAGCCAATTATAATTTTCAATACACCAGATTTGATAGAGGAGTTGATCCTCTGTACTTAAAGTTTATTTTTAATATTGTTAGTGTATACTTACATTTCAATAATGAAATACTTTATCTCACTAATCCATGACTTTGGAACATTACAAAATGTCTTACATATCCATTTTCACAGAAGTTAAGTCATCTTTGGTCTCCAGGTTTTCTTTTGATGGACATAGTAAAACAGAAATGATAAAGAGAATAATTTCCTAAGAAAGATTTGGGAGTCTTGCTCAAGGACTGTAGGTAGCTTGGAAAGGAGAGAAGGAATTCTAGAAAAAAAGAGGAGAGGTAACAGAATTAAGAAAATTCCTCATAGCTGGCTGACTCCACTCTCCATGTAGTTTGGGAAAATGTCTTTTACAGAGCGATAGAAGATTGACCCTGATGAAAAATGTGCTAGCTAAAGCATTTTTATGATGGGAAGAGTTCTGAACAAGGGGCTGTGAATAAATAATTGCCTGGTCACAGGGATGATGTGTCCAATGGCACCTGTACATGTTAACTTTAACTGTCAATTTTAGAATCACTAGGGAAGAGAGTCTCTATGAGGGACTGTCTATATTTGGTTGGCTTGTGGGCACACCAGTCTCTTAATTTAATTGACTCACATGGGAAGACCCAAGCACCATCCCTTGGCAGGGAGTTCTGAACTGCAAGAGTGGAGAAATCCAGCTGAGAGCAAACAACCATGCGAGTGCACGTGCATGCATTCGTTTACCTCTGCTCTTGACTGAAATTATAGTGTGACCTGCTACAACAATCTTCTGGACCCCTGACATTCTCACAGTGATGTACTGTAATCTGTAACCATGAGCTAAAATAAACCCTTTCTCCCTTACGTTGCTTTTTGTCAGAATACTTTTATCACAGTGACAGAAATAAAATTAGGACACCCTATCTCCATGTTCTTGGAAATTATTTTACTTAAATTGATTTGTGTTGGTTCCAACTGACTCTCTTTAAGACCATAGACTGACCCATGAGAAAGTAAGAAGTGGTGAGATGGGACTGGGATACCAATAAATCCATACATAGATGTGTCGTGAAGTATATGCTGGATAGGGAAGACAAGTACCAGCGGCTCAATTTTCTCTCTGCTAAATGGAGAGATGAGGCAACTACAATGTAATGAAGAGTGAAGCAGAGGTCATAGGAAGTATATACACAATACCATGGGAACAGGATTTAGAAGGAATTAATGTTTCCTTGTGATAGGAGCAGGGAGAGTAACCTGGATATATTCTACATGGGTGTGTGTGTGTGTGTGTGTGTGTGTGTGTGTGTGTGTGCATATGCACATGCATGCTGGTACACTAATCCACGAGTGAGAGGAAAGTTAGAGGAGTAACGGTGTGTGTCCTACTCTACCACTTTCTGTCTTACTTCCTTCAGGTGCCAGCTCTCACTGAGCCTAGAGCTTGATGTCTGGGCTAGGCTTGCTGGTAACCAAGCTCCGGTAATCCTCCCATCTCCACCTACTGTAACTTTGGAGTGACCCACAGATGCAGCGACACCCAGCTTTTACATGGGTATCCAAACCCTGATCTTTGTTTTTGTGGAAGTGTTCCTATCCACAGAGCCATTTCCCCAACCCCTAGATAGTTATATAGCTTTAATGTTTTGGGCACCTATGTTGGCAGCTGGTAGGGCAGGCTGGTTTCTCAGTGACCATGCCTGGTGGACCATGCTCCTCATGAAAGTCTTCCTGTGTCAGTCAACATTGCCTTTTCCACTCACAGCATCAACACAAAATGCATGCTGTATTTATCGTGGAGAAAACTACAAGTTGTTATAGACTTATAGGAGCAATTTTGAAAAGCAGCCAACTGATCTTCAAAGAATGAGTTACAACTATAGTGAAGTTGCTTTATCTAAGGACCTTAGACTATTAACAGTGGAAGGGAGGTACTCATGACCCAACTTAACCTTCTCGTATTAGGCCTCCGGAGCTTGCTCAAGAGCTATCTCACAAGACCTAATGCTGGAGTCCAGAGTGAGTGTTACCACTGCACAGATGCTTTACTCTGCTTCTACAACAGTGCTTGTCAACCTTCCTAATGCCGTGACCCTTTAGTACAGTTCCCCATGTTGTAGTGACCACCCAACCATAAAAGCACTTCATGAATACTTCACAACTATAATTTTGCTCCGATCATGAACCATACTGTACACTTTTTGGAGATATGGGTTTGCAAGGGGGTCATAACCCACAGACTGAGAACTGCTGTTCCACAGGAAGTATCACCCTGAAGACAGTGCTAAATGGAGAGAGCAGTGAGCTGTTAATTCATTGGCCACTTGGTGTCCAGGATACTCCCAGGATGCGCACTTTCATCCCTGTATTTTATCTTCATGAAGCCAAG
This sequence comes from Mastomys coucha, assembly GCF_008632895.1. Lineage (NCBI taxonomy): Eukaryota > Metazoa > Chordata > Mammalia > Rodentia > Muridae > Mastomys > Mastomys coucha. The sequence continues at coordinate 106,938,222 of NW_022196906.1, read as the reverse complement.
TAAGGAGGATTTTATACTTCCATTTTTTTTCAAGAACAAAAGATTATGTGCAGTAGCTGAAGAGTCCAAGGCACCACTCCACATGCCCACATACCCCTCCTCCAGAAAAAGATGATCATATTGAGCCTGCTATTTCTTCAGCCCTTCCTGCAATCTTATTTTAGTACACTTAATTATATATGCTGAAACAAGAAATATCGTTCATTCAGTTACCAAATTTCATGTTAATTTACTCTAATATAGATTCCTTAAATTTGCTTTTTGGTCCTAAATCTTTTTGAATATTTACATTAAAAATGTATGTTACTTCTACATCTTCCATTTTTTCTTTAAATAGACCTTGTTTATTTAAAATAAAATGATGAGAAATTGAAGGGTTTTCATAAATGTCCATGGAAGTATCCTGTTGTGTAACAGTTTCTTCCAAGACTGAAACATTCAACCCTGTGTGGAAGCTCCTTAAGTAGGATGCTTAACAACTCAACATGGTTCAAGAAGTTCCTGAAACTGAATAGGGTCACTAGCCCGCTCCCTGCTGATAGAAAAAAATAAAAGCTGGAAGATCCTATCCCAGAGCTGAGCCACAAGGAAGACTCTCAGACCAGAACAGCTGCCTGGAAGAAGCCCTTGGGGCTGCCTGGAAGAGGTTTAGAGCAGAGAGTCATTTGGACAGGACACTTTTTCAACCTGCTGAGCTGCCTGCAGGCTGGCCAGTGTGCTTCAGGTTTTCCGAGTTTTTGTGAGCCATCACTCATGCTGGGTTGGGCCTTAGTAATGCAATTGTCTTTGAGTCATTTCTGCTCCTCTAAGTGACTCCTCAACCATATTCCTGTAAGTAACCCCAATAAAACTCACTGATCCACCAGGTTGGACTTTGGTGGTATCTGTACTTTGGTCTGTCATGGGTTCCCTATCTGGGGTGTGTAGAAGTGTGTGTTATATCTACGCAAGAAAAGTTCTCTCATACAACACACCCAGATCCAGCAAAATCCTACCGCAGAAAGGTACCACCTTACAACTGGCATTGTTGGTAGCTGAGGTTCACATTTTCACATTCATACACAATTTACTCTGGGCTCTACAAACCTGTAATGCCAGATAAATATCTAATGTCAGAACACTAACCAGTGTGGTGTTACATAGAGGAATTTCTTTACCATATGAGTACCCTTAGCTAGATATAGAGGACCTCCTTGTGCTGGCTACTTGTACTGTCAACTTTCCATAGATTAAGAGTCACTAGAAAGGAGGATTCCTCAGTTAAGAAATGTGTAAGACTGGGTGGTTGGTTGACAAGCCTATAGGGCGTTAGTGATTGATGAGGGAGGGCCTAAGCCATTGTGGGTTGGACTACCCTGGTGCTCATGGTCCTGGGTTCTATAAGAAAGCATGCTGAACAAGCTGGTAAGCAATACCTGTCTAAGGCCTCTAGATTAGCTAGATTCTGCCTTTAGGTTTCTTCCCAGTTTGAGTTCCTGCCTTGGCTTCCCTCAGTGGACTGTGATTAGAGATATGTAAGCCACACACATCCTTTCACATTGCTTTGGCCATGATGTTTCATCACAGCAGTAACAGGCCTAGTGAGGCAGCCTTTCTCTTCCCTGGGTCCCTCAAGTCACTGATCCTTTTACAACCACCCCCTCTCCACCTTTCCTGATTGCCATATTTTGGGGAATCATAGAAAGATTTTTCAGATTGGCTTCTTTCACTTAACAACATACTTTTAGAGTTTCTCCATACCATTTGGCAGCTTGCTAGTTCATTTCTTTTTAGTGCTAACAGTTCAATTTTTAAATGGATCATGGTTTATTTATTTACTTAACTAAAGGAACTATCCTTTACTTCCAAGTTTGGGTCATTATGAATGAAAGTTGTTCAAAGCATTTAAGTAGCAAAGTTTATAAACACACATTTCTATACTCAATCCTGAACTGTATAGTAGGAGTAAAAAAAAAAAATGTTTGTAAATAATTGCCAAACTGTTTACAAAGTGACCTACACCGTATTTCATTCTTTGTAATTGTGGCTTACAATTTTATTACATGACTGTTTCAAAATGTGTATTTCTGTTCTCCCTTGACAGGCAGTTAAAGAGTCATTAGTCTGATTTGTAGTCTTGTTTATTCCTTAATATACTGGAAATTTATAAGGTGATTTCATTTTTAAAATACTTGTTTTAAGTTTTAGTTGTATGCATTGTGTGTAGGATAAGTGCACATGAATGTAGTTGCCTGCAGAGGTCAGAGGCATTGGATTTTCTAGGAGCTGGAGTGCTTGTGAGTTGTCTGTTATAGGTACTAGAAACAAAACTGGGGTCCTCTACTAAGAGCAATATGTGCTCCCAATCTGAATGAGCTCTCCAACCTGTAGGGTAATTTCTTGTTTTTAATAATGCACATACCCAACTGCAAGATTGTTTATTCTGTTAATATTAATGTCCATTGACTGTCCTCTGTGATGATTTTCTGCCACGTTAAATAGTTTCCACAGGATGTCAGGTACAGAAAGATAATGTCTCCTGTTGCTTTCTAAAATTGTTTTAGTTTATTTCTTCCCTTGTGGATACAGAACAATGTCAGCACAATCTACCAGAAGTTCAGTTCTGTATTCATAGTTTGTGCATATCTAGTCACTAAAATTCTCACTGTGGATTCACTTGTCTCTTCTACTGAGAATTTATTCATGCACCTTTATTATTCTGGGTTTTTATTATAGTTTTGCAATAACATTTTATTGCTCTTATAGTAAGTTTTTGCTCCCCCTTTCCTTCAAAAATATCCCAGTTACCTGTGGTCTTTTTCTTCTACATGAACATTTTAACTTGAGTTTGCAGAGTTCTCATGGAAACTCCCGTGCAGTTTTGAATGGAATGAATGTGGGAAACCTTTATGTTTTATGATCCCCTTCTACTTGTGTGAACAGGAGATTTTTCTTTTATTCATGTTTGCTATTATAACAATTGTACTACTTTCTCTACATGATTTTTATAGAGAGAAATGTATTCAGTCTTTGATTTTTTATCTTTATTATTTTCAGAGTTCTTTATTTTTGTTCTCAGTTTTTTTTTTTTCAAAAATAGGAGTAGAAATGGTTTATTAAGAAGTGGGAAACAGTCCCTAAAATAGAAGTTGGGGAGGGAGCAGTGGGGGAATGCTTGCTGAAATGGGGGAGGAGTGAGGGATGCTTGGGATTAGAGGATTCTAGTCTTTCCCTGTGTTTTGTTTGTTTAGTCAATCAGGTTTTTTTTTCTTTGAGAGCCATATTGAAATTTTACAGTATGGCTATAGCACAGTTAAGAGTGTGCCCTAAAGATCCCGCTTACACTTGATATAATGTGCTGCATTATTAGGACTTCAGGATGCTTATCAGGATAGAACGCTTCTGTTCTTTGCAGTATCCTTGCTCACAGGCTGTCATATTTATGCACTTGCACTGCTCATTGTCTGATGCTGCCTGATTTCAGATGTTTAAGTTAGTGAGATAGTTAAGATTGTCAACTTGACTGGATCTAGAATCAACTAAGAGATGAACTTCTGGGCCTGCCTGTGATGGATTATCTAGATTAGATTAACTAATGTGGAAAGACCCATTTTACTGTGGGTGGCACTATTCCATGGGCTAGGGTTCTAGATTGAATACAAAAGAGGCAGTGAATTGAGCAGGGACATTTCCGCTACTCTCAGCTTCCTGACTATGGATGCAATGTGACCAGCCAACTGGAGCTTCTGTCATGGTGACTGTATCCTCAAATTGAAAGTCAATACACACCCTTCCTATGTTAAGTTTGTTGTACTAGGACACTTTATGATGTATCCTTTTTATTTTTATGTTTTGAACTTTATTATAAATGTTTCTTTATGATCCCAAAATTATTTAGATTACTCCTTCCCTATCTGCATATTCATTATTTGTATAATTTATGCCCACTTACAGTAGAAACATGGTGTTCACATGTTCATAGATCTTCAGCCACCATTGCAATCACCTCTAGGTCTGTTACATCAGTTACATCCTGCAAGGGAAACCCTAACCAAAAACAAAACCAAACGCTTGTCACTTGACAGCTCTCTCCAAAACTCTTAGCTATAGTCCACTAAGTCACAGGGTGTCTCTTAGACTTTCTCATCTCGATTCAGCCTATCCATGGCACCACACATTATGAGGTTTCCTGTGATGTATTCTTTTTCTCATTTAGAATGGTATTTTCAAGGGAAGCACTGGTGTTTTTGAGCTGATCTGGTCCAGTTTTTAAGTGGTTCAACATTTCCTATGTCCATTAGCTTTCTTCTCTGTAGGTGAGCAGATGAAGTGCAGCTCAGCCTCCTCTCTGTAGGTGAGCATAGCATAAGGACCACCACTGACTCCCTGGGTTTCTCCAGAAGAAACACACCATATGATGCTGTGGCTGCCCCTGCTCAGCAAGTAGAGCATATTCCTCCTGAATCATCCTCACTCATTTCATAGGTAAAGTCAAACACTAAGTCTGTGTTCATTAAAACTAGGCTACGATCAGTTTTCTCCACCCAAACAAAACTATTTTCTTGAGTGGCTACAGAATCTATTGGAGAAAATTCTGAGTTTACCTTTAATAAAAGAACAGTCATTGATTACTTAGTTGTCTTACATTAAAGGCATACAAGATGCAAAGTCCAGGTTTTCTGAACTGAATACAATTTTTTTTGAAGCATATTAACATTTTCATGGAAGCTAAAATGTGAAGCTGGAAGTTACAAGTATACAATTCACAGACCACATGAAGCTCAAGAAGAAGGAAGACCAAAGTATGGATGCTTCAGTCCTTAGAAGGGGGAACAAAATACTCACAGGAGAAATTCAGAGAAAAAGTGTGGAGTAGAGACTGAAGGAAAGGCCATCCAGAGTCTGCCCCTCCTAGGAATCTATCCCATATACAGTCACCAAACCCAGACACTATTGTGGATGCCAAGAAGTGCATGCCTGGTTAGGGTTTCCCTTGCAGGGTGTAACTGATGTAACTGACAGGAGTCTGATAGAGCTGTCTCCTAAGAGGCTCTACCAGAGCCTGACATATACTAAGGCAGATGCTTGCAGCCAACCATTGGCCTAAGGACTGGGTCCCCAATGGAGGAGTTAGATAAAGGACTGAAGGAGCTGAGGGGGTTTGCAATACCATAGGAAGAACAACAATATCAACTAATCAGACCCTCCAGAGCTCCCAGGGACTAAACTACCAACCAAAGAGTACACATGGAGGGACCCATGGCTCCAGCCACATATGTAGCAGAGGATGGCCTTGTTGGGCATCAATGGGAGGAGAGGCCCTTGGACCTGTGAAGACTTGATGCCCCAGGGTAAGGTGCTGAGGTGGGAGTGGGTGGGTGGAGGAACACCCTCATAGAAGCAGGGGGAGGGGGACAGGATAGAGGGTTTCTGTGGCGGGGAGGGGGAACTGGGAAAGGGGATAACATTTGAAATGTAAATAAAGAAAATATCCAATAAAAAAGAAAAAAAATTAAAAAAATAAGAAAATATGGAAGTTTTTTTTTAACAAATATGGAAAATGACAACAACAACAACAACAACAGCAACAACAAGTACCCAATTAGGCTATTAGGAACTTAAAAATCTAAGTGTTCCAACAGGACACCGTGATTTTAAACATGACTATCCTGACTCCATTATTTTATTATCATTTAAATTTGAGCCCCAGAACTTTGGCACCATGGAGATTTTATTTTAACTGATGTTCTAGTTTGATTTCCATTGCTATGATGAAATACTCTGGTTCATGACTTAGAGAAAGGGATTGATTTTGGTTTATAGTTCCAGGAGAGTAGGGTACCTGGGAGATATAGCCCATCATGGTGGGGAAGACACAGCAGAAAGAGTGTGAGGCCGTGCTGGCAGTTACAGAGCAGGTAAGTCACATTTCATCCACACACAGGAAGCAAAGAGATCAGACAGGAAGTAGGGCTATGACACGCAACCTCAAAGCCTATGCCCAGTGATGTATTTCTTCCAGTGAAGCTCCACCACTTAAGGGTTCTATGACTTTTTCAAAGAGCATCATTGTTTGGGGAACAAGTGTCCACATCCATGAGGCTATGGAAGTAGGTATTCCTTATCCAAAATATTCATGAGGACAAGCAATGTTTATCACTAAACAATTCCAGTGATCGCTCTAACTCTTCCCTACTTATAGCCAGCCTGGACTCGCATGAAACAAAGGAATGGAACAAAATCCACCAAGTGTCATCTCCATGCTTAGCCTTTCTTGACACTGGACTCTTGCAATGGGCATGCAAGTATATCCATGCCCTCATGTCAGAGAGGGGAGGGTAGTGACCTACTACCAATAGGGAGCCAGTGACCAGACACCTAAGAACCTGTCCTGTACCCCTCTCCCACTTACTGCTCTGACTCCTGCATCTTTCAGCCCTGCTGAGTTTGCCCCAAATCAGACCCAAAGAACTTCCAAGTAAGCCCATAGAGTCATATGTTTAAAAATGTCAACATTTTAAGTCACTGAGTGAATTAATGAGTGGTTAATGACTCTGGGTTTAAAGGATCCCTCTTTGAAGAAGGTTAGTTGTGCCACTTGCTCTGAACTCAGTAGAAGTCAAGATAAATTATATTTTCAATGAACAATACAGACTTGTTATAAAATTCATGCTAAATGAGCTATCTAAATTATCAGTGTCTTCTGCACCAGGGAAACTAAAATCTAAACTTAAAGGTCACTGTGGTCACGTTCCCAGAGCCAATGATGTCTCATAACAGTTTGCTAAGGTTTATATGTTTTATTTAATTTACTGGTTCATATCAAGAACTACCAAATACCTACAAAATTCGTAATTCATATGCCAGTTACTTTTATTTTAAAATGAAGCTCATTCTGATTTTAAAATATTATGTATTCATTAAAATAGAAAAATGCACAAAAGTCTAATGATTTTTTTATTTTAAAAGAATCTATAATCTCATCAACCCAGAAAGAATAATTTGGTATTTCAGCTGAGTTAGAGTTCTCCTAAGTGGTTTTGTGAATTCAGACATGGTCTAATTGACCTCCTGCATACAGAAATATACTCTATATGCAAATCTAGAAACCTCAGACTGTGGTCCGAAATATAGATATGTGTGCCACGTACACGTCTTATCACAAGGTTATTTGTGAACTATTGGGGATGTACTGATAAATCCTATTGAAAACTTATGCAGTAATAATGAAAACTCTATCACCCATCTGATGGAAATTTTGACTATTAAAATAATTTCTTAATTTTTTTTGGTAATCAAAGCGTTAGATTGTCTTTCTTATAATCTGGAATAAAACAACTTCAATGATAATTTTTTTCTGAAAAAAAATGGATGGCATCCATATCTGAATACAGTTGTGCTGTGTGATTTGGAACTGGGTTGTGATTCTACGCAACTGAGAATATGAGATTGATGTCAGGTTTAGAAGAGAAGAGGTTCTGTTGGTATGCCCAATGTGTGAACCAAGTCATTCGTTATAACCACAGACTTAGAATTTCATTTCATATTCCCATGCAACAGAGTGCTTTGATGTTTCACCTCAGGGAGAGTAGGTGACTTTGCTAAGGAAAGAGGCTTAAAATGAAGTAGTAGAATTGATATTGGCTATTCAAACATATGAGCTGAGGTATAATTTTTCATTCCCGCAGGTGCAGTGAAATAGGACCGTGTATGTTCCTGGAGATCAAATCAAGCATATAGTTAGATGCACTCTCTTCAAGTCCACATGCCACTTGTAACAGTGTTGTGTTAAGAAAAAGTCATGAACTAGTTGGAGAAAACCTAGCAAACTGCTCGTTTTTACTGTATAGCATTTAGCACTGACCCACTTGGTGGTAAAATAAACAGGAGGAAAAGGAAGGAAGGAAGACAAAAGACAGAACAGAAACTGGGGTGGGGAGAGACAGGCAGACAGAGAAGCCGGGTTTCTCCATCACACCTGACGACCCCAGAGATCTCACTTTATCACCAGGCAGCTTACAACAGTTGCTATCTCCGTGGTGGAGCATAGGAGAGAAGGTCTAAAAGGGACTCCTTCCCGTGACCCAGCTAAGTCTACACATGAACTACAGCTTTTGCTTAGCAGTCTACAGTCACTGGAAGCATCAGAATTCACCCAGGCAGGCACTTTCATCTCAGTCTCATTTGCTTTCCCTTTTTCTTCCTTCTTGTTCTGTTGTCCCTTGTCATTTTATTTTGTTTTCACTTTTGTTTTTTGTTTTGTTTTGTTTGTTTTTGTTTTTTTTTTACATCATAAAAATCAATGGACTTTTTCCTTTCCCTTTTGTGTCTTACAGTTAGAGGTATGTAGAAATAGATGCTCCGTGAAATAAGTTACTGTGTCTTGACTATGTGTTATGACTTTTAATGTTCAGGTAACTTTCTATTTACTTGGAAATTGTGTTGTAAACTCTGTAATGTAGAAATCAAGGCCAGTTTTTCTTTTAAGTAGATAAATAGTTGATTCACAATAGCAACAATCATTTATTTTCTTTATCCTTTGGTGAAAGTTAGATCCCAAGTCAAAATATACACAAATAACTATGTCTAGACTTTGAATTTTGATCTATCTTTTTCTGCTATTCTGGGATTTTGTTTTGCTTTCCTGTTTTCACAGCCGGGACCAAACTCAGGGCCTTGTGCTTACTCAGCAAGTGCTTCAGCACCAAGCTGCATCCACCCTCTTGTAACTCTTCCTCCTCTCCCTCCTCTTCCTAAACCTCCTCCTTCTTCTCTTCTGCCTCCTCCTTCCTCTTTTCTTCTTCTAGATTTTTTTATTTGTTTTGTGCATGAGTATTTTACCCCAGCAAATGCATGTATACCATGTATGTTCCTGGTGTCTGTGGAAGTTAGATGAGTGCACTGGGTCCATGGAGCTGGATTTCTGGATGGTGGTTGTCTTATTGCTGTAAAGAGACACAATGACCACGACAACTCTTAGAAAGAAAAACATTTATTTGGGGCTGGCTTATAGTTTCAGAGGTTTAGTCTATTATCATCATGGCAGAAAACATGGCAGAGTGCAGGCAGGCATGGTGCTGGAGAAGGAGCTAAGAGTTCTGCATCTTGATACGAAGGCAGCAAAAGAAGGGTGTCCCACTGGGTATAGGTCAAGCACATATGACCTCAAAGCCCATTCCAGTAACATGCTTCCTCTAACAAGGCCACACTTCTGAATAGTGACACATATTATGAGCCAAGCATTCAAATTCATGAGTCTATGGAAGTCACACCTAATTAAACCACCATACTGGTGAATCTCCATGTGGTACCGGGAACTGAATCTTGTTCTCTGGAAGAGCAGCCAGTACTCTTAACAACCAAACTATTGTCCCAGGCTCACCATCCATTTCTATATTAACTCTCTACTGCATGATTTACTGAAGGTCTGGGGTATGAGAAAATAATTCATATTGCAACATTATCATTATTGGAAGGTGAACTCTGCCCCTTCTAAGTCATGTATCGCCAAGTACTAATCCCTAATACCTCAGGATGTAGCTGTAGTTGGCGATAGGATTTTTATAGAGTTAATTAAGTTTAAAATTAGCCTGTCATGGTGGGATTCAAGTCTGTATGGCATAGAAGAGAAGACTTGGACACAGACACATAAGAGACCATGTGAGGGCTCAGGGAGACAATGACCGTTGGCAAGCTATGGCTACAGGCTTCAGAAGAAGGGTCAATTCCAGGGACCTTGGCATCCAGACTAACAAGGATGCTGCTGTGCGATACAACTGACAACTGACACCTGGTACGTCATTATAATACATCTAAAATCATATCAGCCATGCTTACTGTCGTACCCAACAATATACAAAGTTTTTTTTTTATATGCAATCTACAACCATTCTGTTGCACTGGAGTTAAAAATATAATTTTCTTCTTAATCCGCTGGCTTCCAATGTTGTTCATTATATTATCAGGTTAGTTTAACATTCACTGTAATTACTTGTTAAAAAAATTCAGAATGTTAGTCTTGAGTCTCCAATGAGATTTTTAATGTGTCTATGAATAAAGGAGGGGGGAGGGTTATCCGTAGTGAGCCCAAGGGAACAAAGGGAAGTGGCTTGGGAGGGTAGACACAGAGGTGAAGGCCAGACATACTGCCTTGGCAGCTCCCAGATGAGCTTACGCAGGAAGCAAAGAAGAACTATATTTTGCAAACCTTGTAGTGATACTATGATATGCACATCTATACCAGTAGCCTGAGGGTAGCATGAGTGTTGAGCGACTTTCCCTGGCCATGCATGAACAGATACCACTCACCTTGGATATGAAAGTTGGGCAACTGAATCATCAAAAATATGACCCCACCATGGGTGATACGCACGCAGGCTGCATCACTCTGGCTCCCTGCCCAGCTTGCAGGCGATTCCACTAATGAGAGGCTCCTCTACCCACCAATAGTCTACTGATGATATAACCTTGGGGAGGAACTTCTTGAGTCTTGTGACTCTTTGAATTTCCTGAGGTTTACAAATTGAACCAGCAAGGAGACTCTCTTCCCCTTCTGAGAGGGAATGTTAATGTTCTGAGATAGCTGTACAACACTCGCTTGCAAGCAGAGGTTTATGGGTCTTACGTTGAGTTGTAAGAGCCTAGAGTTGCCAAAACCTTCATAATTTTCTTCAGTCTAATCATGGTCTGCACATGTTTTGAAACCTATTCATACCCATAATTCTGCTCTCTGCCACTTCCTGTTATGCTCCCCCCTATAACTGCAATTTGTTCTCTTCTCTGTTTACATCAATTAAGAGGCTCTCTTCTGTCTTCTGACCATATGAAATTATTTTGTCTCCCTGAGCAGTATTGGTTTCCACACCCTGCTTTCTGTTGGCACCATCCCATCTTGATAGTCTTTCCTGATAAAACCAGAAATCACTTCCTGTTCATTTTCAATAAACCCAAACTGTACTTAGGAGAAAGCCTGGCATCCAATTTGGCATTGAAAAGAAGGTTACTTGCTTGAGGTGGACATTTGTATATCATTTTGAACTCCTAGGAAACTGTCAAAATGCTCGGGAAATGAAAAATATTGCACTTTTAGGTAGAAATAAAAAATATAGCTAGATCTTTCACCATGAGCTTTAGTAGCTTTCATGTTGCAGTTAGAGTTATTATTGTGTGAGATTTTCCTAACACTTTAGTGATCTGTCATTAAAAGTTGCTTGAGAAATGTATGAAGCTAGTAGAGTGGTAAGCAAAGAAATGTGAACTTATTTGCATAGAAGTAAGGGTAGCCTTGAAGTTGATAACTGTTGGCAGGCTCATCAACACTTAACGCTGTGTTAGCACAGTCTTCATGGAAGGCTACAGTGAGAAGAAGAACTGTCCAACATTTTACAGTCGCTTTAATTTTTGAATTTTTTTCACAAGAAAGAAATAATCTTGGAACAAAAATATTTTATCAAAGAGTTCATTTAATTTTTAATTTTTACTTTTTTGAACTTTGAAACAAGTCAGGCCTCAGTTATCCAGTCCCAAGTGGTCAGGCCTATACAATACAGAACCACACAAAATTGGCTCAGTAGTGTATGTGTGTGTGTATACGTGTGTGTATATGTATGCATATGTGTGTATATGTATGTATGTGTATATACATGTATATATGCATGCATATGTGTGTCTGTGTAAGTACATATGTGTATGTCTGTGTGTGTCTGTGTGTAACAATAATAACTTAAAAAATGTTTTTGAACTTGGGAGGAAGTTTGGAGAACATGGGAGGAATTGGAAGGGTGAGTAGTCAGGTTGGGGATGGTGTAAGTGCAGTACTCACTTATGCAATTCTAAAAGCAAAAACCAAAACCACAAAACCCTCAGGCTAATTTGCTGAGGATCTAACCTTGTGTCTGCTCTCCTATTAAGCAAAGATGATTTGTGACAAATCAAACTGAGTAAGGATGGATTGTAACCAAGTAGACCAAGCATCATCATGGTTAAATGCAATCAGTAGGAATACTCGCTGTTGGGACCTGTGAAGGGGTGTTGAAGGTGAAGACACAGCAGGAGAGTGTGTTTGTATTTGTGAATTACTTACTGAGCATGCATGGGTGAGAGTGAAGGTGGGGATGTGGGTGGTTCTTTTTGACTAAGATTGGATCCAACCGAACCTTTCCTTTGCATTGTGATTTGCCAATGATGTGTTATTCTGTGTACAAGTTCCCATCACCTGTCACCAGTTCATTTTTCCCTATCTTTTTGTTTTGTTTTGTTTTGTTTTTGAGACAGGGTTTCTCCGTATAGCTCTGGCTGTCCTGGAACTCACTCTGTAGACCAGGTTGGCCTTGAACTCAGAAATCCGCATGCCTCTGCCTCCCAAGGGCTGGAATTAAAGGCGTGTGCCACCACTGCCCGGCATTATTTTCTCTATCGTGGGTAGAGCAGCTGCATAAATCTCAGGTCCCATGTGAAATGAAATCAGGGGACTCTTTGTTACATTACTGTTAAAAATCACAACACAATGCTAGCAGAGAGTCATGCCAAATGCAGGGCCTCCTGAATGCAGCAGGTCAGCTGGGTTGGAGAAGGCAACCAGTCCTCTCTCTGGGCAAGTTTTTCAGTCCTAATTGTATTGAGTGAGTTCCTAGTTTCTAATAATGACTGAAGAAGCCTGAGGAGGATTTAGCCTGGACTATGAACTCAGTTTTTGTGTTCTCACAAAATTTATAACTCTGAAATTCATGGTGTTTGGAAAAGGGTAGCTTTTGGAAGATGCTAAATTTTAGATGGTGTCATTCAGAGAAGGACTGGCTTCCAGGATATTAGTGAAGAAGAGTAGAGCTCCCCCCTCCTTCCTTCTTCCCACTCCTCTCTGATTCCCCCTATGGTACTCCTACCTTGATCTTAAATCCCTCTCTAGAACTCAGTGAAGCTGTACAGTCTTTTCTCCTAGGGGGAAGATGGCTTCCTCTCCCACAGAGGTATCTTCTGAGAGCCCAAATGCGTGTCAGCACCACACGCTATATAGCCCATGCATTTTACTGTACAAACCCACCTGTGAAAAATTCTCATTATTTTTAATTTAAAAATTTTTAATTTTATGAATGCATATTAGAGATTTCATTTGGCACATTAAGTTTACTAGTATTGCTGTTTCTGTACTCCTGGATCATCATTAGGTAACATAAGGATTGAATGAACATAAGGTGCCAGTCCATCTTAACTCTAATGGTTACTATGTAACTGATGAGAAGATAACGTATGCAGGGTGGATACACTGAGCACAGGGATGATTTGTGACTCAGGAGGGATAGAACAGGGCAGTATGAGGTATTGTCATGCATCTTAAAGTATATTAATTGTAAATTTATAGAAAATTTCATTGAATACTTTAAAGCTACGGTTGAAAATGGGTAATGGGAAGTATGGAAAGGAAGATTTCAGATAAAGGAGGATGACAATACTTTTCTATACATCTTTTCCTGACACAGAAATTAACTCAGGGAGTTGGGTGCTGCTGTGAAAAAAAAATACCTAAAATATGGAAGCCACTCTGGAACTGGGCAATAAGTACAGTAGAGAGTAACTTTGAAGTGCTTCCTAGAAGGATTTTAAAAGTTGTTTAAAAGAGAAAAGAGAAGAGCTGTAGAGAAATGTGAATTTGTCCAGAGAATACAGATATTCATAAACGGCCACAAAAAAGACATTGAGAACATTAAGGGCAATAAGCCCATTTGGATGAGTCCTCACGTGGAAACAGTCAACCCTCCCATGGAAATTGGTACAGGGAAACCCTCCTTATAAAACTGCAAAGACAGGCTGGTGAGAATACTTCACAGGCAAAGACAGCTGACACCCATTCTGAGGACGGATGAATCTCAGAAGAGACTTTAAAGGACTTTTAACCATTGTTGAGACTTTGATAGATTATGAGGAGTTTTGAAGTTCGACTAAATGCATTTTGCTTTATGTTATGGCTATAAGCCTATGGGGGGGTAGGGAGTGGAATGTGGAAGTTTGAATAGGTATGACCTCCATAGACTCATATGTTTGAATGCTTAGCCATAGGGAATGGCACTATTAGAAGCTCTGGCCTTATTGGAGGAGGTATGCCCTTGTTAGAGGAAGTGTGTCACTGTGGAGGTAAGGCTTTGAGGTATTAAATGCTCAAGCTTTGCCCAGTGTAAAACAAATGCAGTCTCCTTCATTGGCTTTATTCTTCACTCTAGGCTCCTCTAGCACCGTGTCTGCCTGTGTGCTGCCATGCTTCCTATCATGATGATAATGGATTAAACCTTTGACTCTGTAAACCAGCCTCAATTAAAGGCTTACCATTTAAAGAGTTGCCTTAGTCATGATGTCTAATCATAGCAATAAAACTCTGTGATAAGGTTTTAAGCCATCACAATAGAAAACTTATATATCTATATCTATATCTATCTATATGTCTATTTTTATATCTATCTATCTATCTACATCCATCTATATCTATCTATCTACATTTATCTCTATCTATCTATCTATCTATCTATCTATCTATCTATCTATCTATCTATCTATCTATCTATCTATCTATGAATCAATTGCAATGGCATATGGACCCGTGAAAGATAAATATTATTATTTAAGTTATCCAATTCATGATGTGCTGTGGAAACTCAAGTTGACTTAGACAGTTAGTGTCTTTTGGTTTTGTTGTCTACAAATTACTGGTTGCCTTTAAGGGAAGAAAGAAAATATTGCAGGCAGAAGCTTCCAGGACCTCTTTTTAAACCCATGGTTGGAAAGAAACACTTTCCAGAGAACTCCCCAAGCTGAATGCACTTGGTTCAGTCTACGAGGACATTTTGGATTTTATACATGTCACAATATTGGTTGTGTTAATGCTTGCATTTCTGTTAGTAGTCTGGTTCTGGGGTCCCTGAAATATGTCAGTTTTGAGAATCTCATGAAGAAACAATGGTAAGGAAGGGTTTTCACTTGCTTACATCTTCCTACTTTAAATAAGCATCATGACCTTTGACATGGAGGTTTAAGTCCCTTTCTCCAGCCATTTATGTTGCTATGTACATTGATTTCTGTGCAGCATTTGCATCTAACTGGAATGTTTTACTGCTGCATGCCAGTATACCTCCAATTAATACTGCATATTAATTTTGATTAGACAGAAGTGGGCTCTGTATGTCTTGACTTCCTGCCAGCATAATCAAATAGGTGCTGTGGGTATGGGAAATATTATTTAAAACTGGAGTGAGAAATGTATTAGCTTTACCTGCTTTAAAATTGAATTATGTTTCAGTTATATGGTTACAAATGTCTTTAGCTGAGTCAAGGCCCTGAAACAGGCAACAGTTACCATTGGAGCCTGTTTGTGGATCCTGCACAATACAACTTGTTCATTTATATCAGTTTCACTACTGTTGCCTGAACGTACCTCCACCTTCAAGCATATGTCAGATGGAACTCAACAGTGTAGTTCACCTACATGTTAGAGATAATGAAAATTAAATTAGTTTATAAAGAAGAGCCTCATCAAATAAGACTGGAATCCTATTTTACTTCAGGAAAAGGAGTGGGACAGGCCTCTCTTTGAGGAGCTGCATAAGGAAGGAAAGGGGGTAATCAAAAGAAGAGAGGGAAATGCTGTCACCTAATGGAAATTAAGGTCTCCACAGGAAATGCATGTTTTGTCTGTGTGTGAGTGATGTTCTAGTTTGGGTTAGTTGAGGGAGAAAGGCACATCCAATGGTGGGCAGAATCATTCCAAGACTGAGCAAAAAAAAATGTACAGGTGAGCCAAATACTACCACTTATCTCTCTCTGCTGATGGTAGGAGTGTGGTCACCATGTGACAACTCCTACCATCGTGCCTTCCTTCCTATGATGACAATAACCTCAAACTGTGAACTAAGATAAATCCTTTCTTCCTTAAGTTGCCTTTGCCTGGTGTCTTCTCATAGCAGTGACATAGTAACTGATTGGAATAAAGCCTCAGCAGAAACCAATGTTAGCAATCTAATAATCTCCGACTTTTCCCATCCTTCAGAATGTTGAGAAATACGTTTCCATTATTTAAATTACCCAGTTTATGTTATTTTGTGTTACAGCCCTTTCAGAGGAATTAATCTATCTTTGAAATTTTTTTTTAATTTGAGAATTAATTTTGCTCTCGTTGGTAGCAATAGTGGTAGAAGTTTGTGTGCAAAAGTTGAGGTAACCTCTGAAGGGAAATCTTTCTCTTTGGCCTCAACTTATACTGACTGACAGCCCCAAACCAGAGCAGGGAGATATTCTCAACCGCTCATCAATACACATCTCATTCTTTCTTCATGGTGAAATTACTCTCAGCTCTTCACTCCACTGTGTATTTGTGGTTAACTCTGCTTCATAGTCAGAGTGTATATTCTAGTACTTACAAATAAATTATTTAACTTATTTTCACACTGAAATAGCTTAAAAATATACTTGTTCACATAACCCCTCAAAACGCGCACGCGCGCGCGCGCACACACACACACACACACACACACACGCATGCGTGCGCACACACACACACACACACACACACACACACACACACGATCTTTATGGTTTACATAGCACCTATTGCAGGTTCCAGCACAGAGAATATATGGAATGTACATTTCTATAATAAAACAAATATATAAGCAAAGTCCCACCAAACCCTCACATTTCCAATCACAAAACTCCATGAAATAATGTAGATTCGATTATATGATAGGTTCTTTGGCCTGTGAGCTGGGTGGCTGGCTGGGTGGGTTCCCAGGAACTCAGTTGTCTTTGGTGTGTGCATGTGTCTCCAAGATAGTTTTCAGTGTTACAACTCTCTTTATTCAGGAGTAATGAGGGATGTATAGGCCTTGGGGAGTGGGTAGGTGCTTGGGGGATGAGTATACATCATTGGCAGAAGTACTGGGAATGCTTCATTTCCATGAAGTGTGAGTCCAAGAGCTGTTGAACATGTCCTTACAGGTAAAGAAGAAGTTAAACCTGTAATTTAACCATCAAGCTACCTGACTACCTCAACAGTGGTAGAGGCAGGTGTCATAGGGCTACATATCCTGGGACATTCAGGCCCAGGACAGGAAGGAGAAATCCTTACTCAGGCTGGTCTCAAGATGGCATTTTCAGGGTTTAGACATGCCTCGACTTCCCTCTTGCTCCAGGCCTGTTCTCCAACTCCCCTAGGTTCTCTCAAGTATGAATGCTTTGCCAGGGTTACTCTGACATGTTCTAGTTTGTTACGGGTTCACTATGCCCAGCCTCATTGTACAAAGGGCATGAATAGTGAATTTCTGACTATTAACTTGCTAATGTTAGGATGCTACACATGTGTCCAAATAATTAATTCATATTGTTTAATTAATATTGGCTTGGTTTCACATAATCTAGCCTGCCAAGTAAAATCCATGTCATTCAAGATATCGTTTTCCTCTTCCCAAAAGTATTTGTAGTTTTCTGGAGACACTTGAAATAAACACCAGTTCTAGAGCATTCTGTCTGTGTCTTTTTCCCTGTATGGATGCCATTGTCTGTTTCTTTTACAAAGAAAACACTCAGTATCCTGTCAGGGGAATGATGTACTCCATGCAGACAGAGTAAGTAATTGTAGAGTGTAGGCACTGGGACATCAACATGAAGATACCTCACTATTCCTTTTTGATATAACTGTCATGTGTGATAAAGCCAAAGCATCTCCTCTTTGCTGGCATGGAATGCATGCTTAGTCTTAAGCAGCCCTTCCTTCCATACTCTAAAAACATCGCACGTTTAGTTTCATTTCCAATTAGAGCTGTGGCCTTTATATATTTGTGTATGCATGTTTTTGTCTGTACAGGTGCATGGAGGTGAATATTAACCTATGTGTACATGCATACAGCTGTCAGAGGAAAATCCTGGGTATCTTTCTTTAGACACTGTCCATCTTTATTTTTGAGACAGGATCTCTGTGGTTGCTTATCGTCTTAGTCATCAATGTTACTAGATCTGGTGTCATCTAGGAGACTTGCCTCAGACCATACCTATGGAGTTTATGTTGAATCAGTTAATTAATGGGAAAACCCAACCTCTGTAGACTACCATTTCCTAAGCTGAGGCCCCGGAATGTAGAGAAAGGAGAAAGCAAGCTGATCACAAGCATTTACATCTCTCTGCTTCCCGATGTGTATGCAAATGTAGCTACCCCAAGCTTCTATCCCCATGGCTTTCCTACCATGAAGACTCCAACTCTAGACTCTGAACCAAAACAAGCCCTTTCTCCCATAGTTGCTTTTGTCAGGGTGACCACACCAACAGGAAAAAAACTAATATATTCTCAGAGGCGTATAATTCACCAAAAAGGCTGAGCTGGCTTTCAACAAGCCTGTAGGATCTGCCTGCCCGTGTCTCTCCAGTACTGGGTTGACAAGTGTGATTCACCACACTTGGCTTTTTTAAAATGAAGATTTGGGGTCTCAGACTCAGATCCTGTGCTTTTAAGGTGAGTTTTCTTCCTTCATTTGATCCTTCTGAAAAGATAACCTCATATACTCACCTATAGGAGATCTTGGTTGATTCTAGTCCAATTAAATTGGCAGTCAAGTTTTACTTAGACACTAGACAGGTTAGCAATATGTGGGTATTTGTTGTTCTATTGAACACCAAGATTTTAAAATGTTTCTATGATTTCTGAAAGCTCAATTACTGATGAATGCCTAGAGAGTTAGCTCTCTAACTAACATTTAGGAGATCGTCATTGTGTGTCCATCTTCTCAGCTGCACATCTCACAATGGATTGCCTTGCCAGAGGTGCTACTCCTTACAGGAAGATCACATGTGCCTCTGCCCATTTCCATTATACTCGAGCACATGGCCTGCTCTTTCCAATGAACCATGAGCATAACTGATGTGGTTAGCCAGAAAGAGGAAACTCCAAGTCTTCATGAGCTTTACCATGGTATCTTCTACCTGTCCTGAGGCCAGCAGTATTGGGAACTGTTGCTTCTGGGTCACTGCGTACAGGAGGCTGAGAACAAATCAGAAAACAACTATAGTCAGTATGCAACTTAGGAAAAATAACCTTTTAGGGTAGATGGCTACTCTTGGCTGTCACCTTGACTGTATCTAGAATGAATTACAATCCAGAAATGAGGAGCACACCAGTACAAGATTTTCTGCTTGGTTTGAAGTGGGTGAATCTACTTCTAGTCCAAACTATGAGGTAAGGAAGGCACACAATGACAATCTGGATCTTGAGGTGGGAAGACACAATATTATTCTGAGCTACAGCTTCTGCTGGAAACCTATATAAGGACATGGAAAAAGGAAGCTTTTGCTTTTTGCTCTTGCCTTGCTATAACACCCATTCATTCACTAGCATTGGAGCCCTTTGTTACTGAAGACAAGCTAAAACCCCCATCTTGTGAGACTGAGCAACTACTGGATTCTTGACTTTCCATTCACAGATAGCTATTGTTGGACTTGTTGGAGGGCAGCCTATAAGTCATTCCATTAAATTCCATATGTATGGAATTTTTATATGTATCTATATTCCATATATAAGGGATACATATATTCTATAAATTCTGTGACTCCAAAGATCCCCGATTAATACACAGGGTTAGTTCTTACTTTGAGTACCACCATCATCTGATAACTCAAGTCACTTGATACAAATATGGATTCATTTTCATAGCCTAGAAGCAGGAGGTACTCAGTTATTTTCATCTGTGGTATTTTGCACAGGGCTGGGCTGCAAACCAGAGTCACAAGAACAGACCATAATGATGACACCACTGACAGTTGAGTTCATATATCACCCAGAGAACAAAAGGGTTGCCCCTGGGTAAATTGGCTAACCCGTGTAATAGACAAGAGCAGGAGTCTGTGGAGTTCATTCTATTATGGAGGTCTAGAGTCTGAGTGGCTTTATCCCTCAGGTGTGAATAGCCCTCAGATGAAGAGCTCTCTATGTGGAAGGACTTGCTTCCTGCAGTCAAGTGATGCTCCCCATTTATACTAATAACCTCTTTGCTGTCAGATTTCTCTCTTTTATTTTGAGAGAATTTTCATCCTGTTTCAATTCTACCTTTATATTTTTTTCAATTTCAGTAGAACAATATTAAATATGAATATGGATCATGGGATAAAATAAGCTGTGAATTAATGAGTTGTCCTCTATAAGGAGATATGGGACATGAGGGAGCTCAGGTTTTTTTGTTTGATGATTTATTATATTGGTTTTAATTTTATTTTTGTATTTTAAGTCTATGCTAGGGAACAAAAACAGATAACAACGAGAATACTTTCCTTTCAGGTTGGACCCTTGGTGCTTATAATAACTAAGATAATGTTAAAATAATGAGAGTATGCTATGGAGAGTTAGAGATAGCTTTAAATCTCTTGGGTGTCCTGGGTTGTGGAATTTTGAGATGATTAATAATACATCTCTCCATAATAAAGTTGGGAGCTAACATGCACGAATGAACAGTTGACTAGTTCATTCTGACTGATATAAACTGCCATTTCACAAATGCCAACCTGCGATCATTAGGGCAATGACTCTCTCTACTCATACTTTCCTACTGGCTTCAAAAACAAGTACTTTTTCTAGATGAGTCAGTGTATACAACTTGAGGGTGAATTTTAACAAAACAACCTACACAACCTTTGAAATGCATATATTATGAGCCATACATAAAGAAAAATGTCAAAATATTTGCTTAAAAATTATATTTGCTCCCTACTTTATACAGGCACACCTCTGTGTGTTGTTGTATTCATGGAAGTGTTAATTTGAATCATATTCTTTTTAGGTAGCATGCTAACGTTATTCCCAGAGAAACCACTAAGAAAATAACTCACAAATGCCACATGTAGAAAGAGAAAAAGTATGAAATCCAATGAGATACTAGCAAAAATGTCCAATGTACAAGAAAGCAGTACTATGGGACTAGTGATAGGCATAAGAAAACAGAGAGCCAAATGGCAGAAGTAACTCTAACTTTATTAGAATGTTTTCAGAGACAGTAAATAGATCAAACAGTTCAAGAAATTGACAAAGCAGAGACCATGATCCAAGTCCATGATCCAAATATACACTGTATGCAAGAGACAGATTCTGTGGAAAGACAGTTTAGCAGCAGGAGGTGGAGGTTCCAATATTCAACTTCTTTTTTGACCATTCTTTCCTATTGACTGGGAATTTCATGTATGCATATAAAATGCTTAGATTGTGTGATATATATATATATATGTATATATATATACATATATATATACATATACATACATATGTATATATATGTTGTGTGTTATACATATGATATATATAAATACACACACATATATTGTTGGGAACCATGAGAGCCCTGAGATAAACATCCTGCCCCAGCTAATTGAGAACCCTGAGATTAACATCCTGCCTGACAATCACAAGGATGAGAACCCTGAGATTAACATCCTGCCTGACAATCACAAGGATCCAGCTTGGCCCTGAGAAAAGAACATTCATGGAAATCCACCCCCTCCCCACCTGTCACCCCGGAGCTCAACCCCAGAAGATTTTGTAACCTTCCATCTCCCTCCTTCCTCTTCCCTTTCCCTCCAAGATTTTTGCTTTAAATATGCTCTGCTCCACTAAGTAAACGGCTCTTGACAAACAATGCTTCCTTGAGTCCTGTTGTCTCTCTCGCCCATTCTTTATTCACAAGTTGTGTCCCTCCTCGTTCCCCCGAATAACTTGACCAGCAGGCCAGATCAGGTGGCGCCCGACGTGGGGCTCGAGGCATGGGTCACCCCCAGGACAGATTAAGGATCACGATCGTCTGGATTTCATGACAGTTCCCAATCGTCCGGACCCGTCATTAGGTGAGTCATCTGTCCTGCAAAGTTCAAGAATGGGCCACTCCTTGTCCAAAGAGGCTCGTTTCATTAAAGATTTGAAAGAGGCCTTCAGAGA
>NW_022196906.1:106913711-106914233 GCF_008632895.1 Mastomys coucha | reverse complement strand
CCCCACCATTTTATGAAGGCTTTGCCTTACTTTCCACCCCCATTTTTACCAATAATACTTCCATTGCTATTTCTGCCTCAGGTCCTGAGAGTGGCATAACTGTTCAGCCCATTTCTTGGATCGGCACCTGCCTTCTAGGCCCCAATATGCTCCCTCCTCAGTCCCTTACAGGAGTTTGTAATCAGACTTTTGTTCTTAATCACACCTATATGTATGTTCTTGCACCTAACAATACTTATTTTGCCTGCTCTCTGGGCTTATCGCCTTTTTTGTATTCCCCTATCTTTCTGGGTAACCGGGATTGGTGTGTTATGGTTATTCTCCTCCCTTGCTTCTCTGTTCATAACCCTGAAGAATTTTTGAATTTTGTAGAAAAGGGGGTATCCATCCACCCCAGAATTAAAAGAGAACCTATTACAGCTCTGACCACTGCCACTAATCTTGGCATTAGCGACATGGGCGCAGGCACAGGCATTGCCTCTCTGATTACATCTAAACAAGGCTTTACAGAATTACAGTACC
>NW_022196906.1:106874170-106912676 GCF_008632895.1 Mastomys coucha | reverse complement strand
AAACATCCTGCCTGACAATCACAAGGATGAGAACCCTGAGATTAACATCCTGCCTGACAATCACAAGGGTCCAGCTTGGCCCTGAGAAAAGAACATTCATGGAAATCCACCCCCTCCCCACCTGTCACCCTGGAGCTCAACCCCAGAAGATTTTGTAACCTTCCATCTCCCTCTTTCCTCTTCCCTTCCCCTCCAAGATTTTTGCTTTAAATATGCTCTGCTCCACTAAGTAAACAGCTCTTGACAAACAATGCTTCCTTGAGTCCTGTTGTCTCTCTCGCCCATTCTTTATTCATAGGTTGTGACCCTCCTCGTTCCCCCGAATAACTTGACCTGCAGGCCAGGTCAATATATGTCTATATATATGTGTGTATATATATAATGTGTTTTAATGAAGCCATATCTCTATCTTTCCCATCCAGTTCTTCCCCTTCCACTACTACTTCACTATTCATCTCTACTCTTTATCCATTATCTCTTCACTAGTTCATATCTTATTTCTTTAAAACCCAATGATTACTTTTGGTTGAAAATCTATTTTATTGGATATTAAAATGGTTACTTCAGTTTGTTTCTTGGGATTGTTTGCTTGGGAAAGTTTTTTCTAGGACTTTACTCTGAGGTAGTGTCTATCTTTGTTGTTGAAGTGTGTTTCTTGTATCCAGCAGAATGATGGATCCTATTTATATATCCATTATGTTAGCCTGTGTCTTTTTTATCAGGGAATTGAGTCAACTGATGTTGAGAGATGTTAATGAACAAGGAATGTTAGTTCCTGTTATTTTGTTGGTGGAAGTGGTACTAGGTATGTGATTCTCTTCTTTTGGGTTTCTTGTGAGATGATTAAATTTCATTTTGTCACAGAATATCTTGCTTTCTTCATCTATGGTGACTGAAAGTTTTGCCGGATACAGTACTCTGGGCTGGCATCTGTGGACTTATAGGGTCTGTAAGTCATCTGTCCATGATACTCTTCAGCTATTAAAAACAAGGACATCATGAACTTGATAGGCAAAATGATTGGAACTAGAAGATATCATCCTGAGTGAGGTAACCCAGACCCAAATGGAAATGCATGATATGTACTTATTAATAAGTAGATATTAGCCAAAAAGTACAGAATACCCATGCTACACCCCAAAGACCCTAAGAAGTTAAATACAAGAAAGGGCCAAGTGAGGATGCTTAAATATCACTTAGAATAAAATAATCATTGGAGGCAGAGAGAGAAAGGGATCTGGGTGGGAGAGGGGAGGAGGAGGGGAAAAGGGGACCAGGAGCAGCTATGGGTGGAGACAGGAAAGAGGTTCAGAGGTCCAGGAGAATGAATGGAAATATGCAAGTGCCAGGGGTATGGGTGGTAGTAACCTCTAGAAAGTCCCAGAGTCCTGCAATGGTGAGGCTTCCAGGACTCAATATGGTGATCTTAGCTGTAATGCCCAACAGAGGGATATGGAACCTGAAGAAACGATGTCCAGTAACCAGACAGGACCACCAGTAGAGGAATGGGGACACCAATCTACCTACAAAACTTACAACCCAATATTGTTCTTGTCTAAAAGAAATGCAGGGCCAAACATGGAGCAGAGACTACAGGAATGGATGACCAGTGACAAGCCCAACTTGGGAACCTTCCCATGGATAGGCACCAATCCCCGACACAATTATTGATGCTATGTTCTGCTTGTAGCCAGGAGACTATCATGGCTGTCCTCTGAGAGGATCTACCAGAAGCTGACTGAGACAGATGCAAAACTTACAGCCAAGCATTGGACTGAGGTTGGGGACCCCTATCGAAGACTTAGGAGAAGGACTAAAGGAGCTAAAGGGGATGGCAACCCCATAGGAATACCAACAGGGTCAACTAACCTAGACCCCTGGGATTTCTCAGAGACTGATCCACCAATCGAAATCATACACAGGATGGTCTGCGACCCCTGGCACATATGTATCAGAGGGCTGCCTTCTCTGGCCTCAGTGGGAGGGTACACCTAATCCTGTAGAGACTTGATGCCTCAGGGAAGGAGTTATAGCTGGGGAGGTGCCTTCTCAGAGGAGGGAGGTATGGGAAAGAACTGTGGGAAGGGGATTGAATCAGGAGAGGGGCAACTTTTGACATGTAAGTCATTAGTTAATTAATTAATTAAAAATAGAACCCAATGAATTTACTTAGTGGTTCTAATGTGTGTGTGTGTGTGTGTGTGTGTGTGTGTGTGTGTGTATTGGGCCACCTATTAGAGCATGAAGATTCTCTCAGGGGTCACATCTCTGACGAAAAGGACTCCAGGCAGCCAACAGTTGCCAATAGCTCCTCACCTAGGGATGGAGTTTCACTGGCCCTTCTTGTGTCATGCTGGGAATTTACACAACTCCCTTGATGTGTCTGAAAATCCCCGTTTCATACAATAATCCACCACCTTCGGCTCTTAGAATCTTTCTTCCAGGATGATGATCTCTTCTCCATGGGAGGAGGGGAATGTGGTTGTAATGGTGAAAGACGAAGAGGTAGGACAGGTGAGCACAGATCAATAGGTAAACAGAAGACTGGAACAGCACAGGAAACCACCCATAGCTGCAGGTACCCAGAGAGGATTGTATACCAGAGAGGCAGGCTGTACATTTATTTATGAGAGGTGGGGAGCAGCTGCTCATTCCTTCAAATGCACCTGGATTTCATGGGATATTCTTCAGGGACTAGGCTGTGAAAGAACCTCAGCGAACATAAAATAATTTGAAATTAAGACATCTACAATGTTTCCTCACCACATGATATTAAATTAAATAAATAATAGGAAAATGGAATTTGAAAACACACACACACACACCCTTCCTGTTGTTTGCATTGCATATGCTATTTGAATGGCTAGCATGCTCTTAATTTGTTTTGAATGCCTCTTTATTTGAGTATTCTTTATACAAGCTCATACATGATATATTTTTTTAATTTTTGGCTTGATTTACTAATCAGCTCAGACCAGGAGGTGTGCATTTAGTGCACAAAGAAGCATTTCTACAAGTTTGGTTTTCCTGGGATTTCAATGGCCTCTCCTCTGGCTAATGTTCTGCTTAATGTTGATCATTAGCTAAAACAACTGGAAGCCAATTGTTCTTCTAACAGGCAGCAGCAGCAGAAGGGAAGAGAAGTCATTTCTAAGAGCTGGGTGGTGTCAGCATGGTTTTCAGCTAAGGGAAAGAAGGAGAAAAGAAAGGATTTAGCCATGATTTAAACAGTGTTCGCATAAGCAAGGCTGAAGTAGAGTATTTCAGGCTCTAATGAAACTCGTCTATTTTGGGCAGAGAGGTGTTTAGGATTTGTCTTTTTCCCAAAGGATGACACAGATCCCACTGCCCTGCTGACAGCTGACTGGCTGGTGGCCCTGAGTGATGTGGAACACTGCAGCTGACATGACTTTCACCCTGTCTGCTCATTGCTACTAATGATTAGGACACTTAGAGTCTGGGGTGAATGTTTCCTCTCGAGTCGACATGTCTGGCTTACTCTTTGATCCTCTAATATCACTCTGTAAATGTAAGGGAATTCAAATTTATAAGGAAAGGGAACTGAATTCTTTCTGTGACCTTTCAAATAATCAAGTGTCCCTAAGTTCTGTGTCAGTCCTTATTCTAAGAAAACTCCTGCTGTCTCCCAGCAGTCATTCATTTGCCACATTCCCCAGGACACACAGCTGTCTTTTCTCCAAATGGAAGGAAATAAGTCGCTCCTGAACAGCTCTATGGGTGCCGTGGGGTTGAGTTGTGCTTGCTTCAAGTCTGCATTCCCCTTCTCTTTTAGATTCCTTAGAAATAAAACAGGAACTTCACTTTAAGATGGAAATAAAATATATTATGAAACTAAAAATAAAGAAAAGGCAATATTTATGCACGTGTGTACACAACATCCATGTCCACAGTCATACCAAAAATTAGACATTCATTCACTCACATCCACATGCATGTACAAACATGCACAGAGTCACACAAAAACTGACACAGGGACACATAGAAACACACAACCCACCCCGCAAATATGTGTAAACACACAAATACACATATGCAAATACACACACTGACATACATATACACAGACTCATAACTGACAGACACACATACCCTACATAGATACATGTTCAAGCATGTGTATACACAGACACACAGATGCATAGTCTGCACACAGAGATAAACACATACATACATTCACATATAGAAGCACATATACAAATATACATGCATAAATATGCACATAAACAGACACACACAGATAGAAGCACAAACACACACACTGACACACAAACACAGACATACACTCATGTGTATACAAACACTTTCCTCCATGTACATAAAGAGACATACACAGAGACACAGACAAACACACATAATTAATACATACATACACAAAGTCCTCACACACATATACACTTAAACACACAGAGACAAGCACACATATATACATATACATACATATACATACACATACATACACATATAAATACACATACATATCCAGACACAGACACGCGTGCACATACACACACACACTCACACACACATCTAGCTCACTTGATCTCCTTAGGTTTTCCATATACACTTCATCCCTTTTGTCTCCGCACCCTCTATTCTTGCAAAGGTTACCATGGTCTGAGTGTCTGGATTGTGTCACTCTTCATATGGCATTTCTGACCATGCTTGGCGCCCTGCACTTTATGTATCATGGCGTTGTCTTAGCAGGACAAAGAAGGGTATTGCAGAAGGCTTGGCTTCCTGGCAGAAGTGAGGTAGGGAGGAACTAACACTGGATCCACATCAGGCTGGATTGGAGCGTGTTGGCTTGTTTGTGTTGCACACTGATCTCTCTACCCGATTCTCAAGGAGGCAACTGCCCACTTGAGGAACACAACTGTGAAAAATGGCTTCCTCTGGGAAATCTGCCTTCCAGGTTGCTGGTACATTCTTCAAACTCCTGCACAATGCTTCTTGTTCTTGAGTATTCTTTAAACTAGGTCGAATGTGCCTAGTGATACCTGTGGTTTGGTTGGATTTTTAACTTTTATTTATTTAATTTTATGTGTATGCATGGTTTTGCCTGCATGCATGCTGTGTACTATCTGAGTGCTTGGTGCCTACAGAGGGCAGAAGAGGGCACCAACCAGATCCTTGATCCTGAAGACACAGATTACTGTGAGTCACCATGTAGGTTCTGGGAATTGAATGTGAGTTCTCTGCAAGGGCAGCCAGAGCTCTTAAACACAGAGACATCTCTCCAGCCCTCAAAGTTGGCATTAAAAATAAAAAAGGTTCCAAGGTGAACTTGTGCACATGTATTTTGCAGTGAATAACATTAAATGATATACCTCCAGAGCTAAGAAACACAGGGTAGGCAGAGGAAGCAGGTTGACAGAGTCCTGAGTTTGGTGATGTTAAGAACTAGACACAGGCCTAATGGGAGATCCTAGGTGACTTGGAGACACATCTCTGTCTCAAAAGCAAATTTTTGTTTAGATAAACTTTGTGTGTGTGTGTGTGTGTATGTGTGTGTGCTCATTTGTGATGTAGAGGTCAAAGGGCAATCTCAGGTGTTGATCTTCACTTTCTGTCTTGTTCGAGACAAGTTCTCTTGTATACTGCTGGACACACCAGGGTAATAGCTCCACAATTTTTCAGGCATTATGTGTCTCCATCTCTAATGCCTATGAGGGAGAAGTGGAATTGCAGACATGCACCATCATATCTAGCTTTACGTGGGTTCTATGAATTTGAACTCTGGTTCTTATGCTTGCCAACCAAGTGATTCACCCAATGGGATTTCTTCCAAGCCTGATAATGGGTTCTTTACTTGCATACTGTGAAGTGTGAGGATCCGTTGATATTTGGGTAGTAATATGAAGCAAAAATCTGAGCATTAACTATAGTACCCAGGAGAGAAGGAAAATAGATACGCTTATGAATAAACACATTCTTGTTTTTGCTTTTAAAACTGAATAAAAGGCATTCCCAGATCATGATTTGATAACCTACAAAAATATCAGTAAAGCATTTAAACACACACAGATGATGAGGAGAAAGACTCCATGTGGACCATGAAGAGAGCTGCTTTTTTTTCCATTCTTTTTAAGAGATCCCTCCAGAGATGCAGTCCTTGTGACTTTGGCAGAAAGGGGATGCAGTGGTTAATATCAGATGGGAGGGCTACTCTTGACTCAATTTGTATCACATAGAATAAGTGGAGGAGCTCGTCATGGCCTCATTTCTTTCTGGACACTTTTCGTCCCTTCCTAGCACAGAAGTAATCATTTTCCTAGCTCAAAGGCAAAAACAAAAACAAAACAAAAAACAAAACCAGCCACAAGCAAGCAGGAATCCCTTCCTTGGTTCCTCAGTCAGTCGCGTCCATTCTCCCTGTCACTGCTCCGTTTTGGAAGACAATCTTCCTTCTCACTGCTCCAACCATGAGTGCCTCATGACATTTTTCAGATAGTGAGTTTTGTGATGTGGAACTATTCTCATCAAATATTACAGTGACCAGTATGACCAGCAAATAAAAGAGGCATTATTAGTAACCAAACATAAAGACAAATAGGGCATCTAGTCATGTCGCATACAACCTGGCAAGAAAGCCAAAGAGGTTTGAGTTTCTGCATACAATGATTCGGTTAACTGCTGGGTCCTTTGGGCTGCCTCAACCCCTTTTAATCTGAGACATCTCATCGCTGTGGATGTGATTGCTCATATTGATTACCAACTTGTCAGGATCTAGAATCCTGGAATCCACCGAGGAGAAAATGGAGCTGGGCAAGACTGTGAGGGAGGTTTTTCAATGATGTTAAGTGAGGTGGCAAGGTTCCCCCTGATTATTGAGTGGCATCTTCCCATAGGCTGGGGTCTCAGACTGAAGACAAAGAAGAAAGCCAGCTGACTACCAACACTCATCTCTCTCATTCCCAACAGCAGACACAAGGTGCTCTTCTCCTCTGAGGCTCCCCTGCCATGATGGGCTGATTCCCTGCTGTGATGGGCTGTCCCTTTGATCCCCTGCAGTGATAGACTGGACTGTACCTTTGAGCTGTGAGCAAGAACAGACAGACACCTTCCTCTTTAAGTTGCATTTGTCAACCATTTTATTACAGCATCAAAACATTCAGCCAGTGCCGGTGGACTTCCTTCCAACCTCCCTGTTTCTTTTTTTTTTTTTTTTTTTTTTTTTTTTTTTTTTTGCTTCGTAGTCTGTTGTTATTTGGTGCTAGCAACCGTGTGCTAACACACACCTGTAATCCTAGCATTATGGTAGCTGAGACAGGAGGGTTGGAATAACTGCATAGTAAGATTCCATCTCAAACAAATAATTGAATAAATAAAACAACAACAATAATGTCAAAACCTTAGCACACATATCCACACAAAACTATACATTTCTCATTCTCATTAGTATCTGGTGTGGCCTAGACGGTCATTCGAAGATCTTCTGAATATTGTCTCAAGCTTATTCTGCCATTACCTAGCCATGGAATTGGGAGTTCAAAGAGAACATGGCAAAGGAACACTCTCCTTGCTTCCCTGGCTTATCGAATAATTCTATTTACACATAGTTGTTAAGAAATTTCCACTTGGCTTCACCAAAATTCAAAGTAATTAAAAATTCACTAATTTTATACAAAGCCAAAGAAACTGGCTTGGTGAACATCTGGTTACTATATTGGACACCATTTTTCTTGCCCCCTTCCTACTCAACCCGTATTGAGCCCTCTCCTTCATCCCGCTCATTGCTGCTCTTTCATAGGTAGAAAGCCCACACCTCTTTCAATATTGCTAGCTTTTATTTAAGACCCCAAATTCCTACCATGGCTCTGCGGTCACGAGCTTTCCTCTTTGCTGGTTATAACGCTTGCCTTTTAGTGTTAAATCCTGGGACCACAAAGTAAGTCCCAAATTCCCCCACCTGAAGGAAAAATTCTTCTTGCATTGTAAACACTTATTTATATTCTATTATATTTCATGCAGTTGTTCCTTAAGTGGATCCAAGCCATGTCAAGGTTCCTGGAAGTTCTTACATGTGTCTTTAAATACTCTACATTGTTCCCATGTCTTTAAATAATCTGCTGTATCTGCTTCATCCCCATTCTAAGGCATAGTTCCATTCTGTCTAGGAAGACACATGAATGCACATGCGCACAAACACACACACACACCCACACTGCTCAGCACAACCAAGCTGTAAAACCAGGTGATCTAATGTCCTCTTCTGTTTCTGCAGGTGATGCTCTCAATGTACACAGATCCTCACTCCACTATACACATAAATAAAGAGCAAATAAAATTTTAAGAAAAGAATCAGCTGTCCATATTTCAGTGCTGAATAATCACTATTAACTATAGAAAAGATTCAAATGAAAACAGTAAGGCAAAACCAGGCTCAGTAGAGTTAGTATTCTTGTCTCTTTAGACATATGAGGAAATGCAATCTTCATTTTACTCTATCATACATCTCTGATTGGATATTTTGTTTATCAGAGGACTTTATTGCAAAGATCACATTTTTAATGAAAGAAGCCCTTCTATTGTGAAGAAAAAAATGAAACTACTTTGAAACAAATTAATTTTTTTTAAGTTTGAAAAGGAATCTGGAATGTGTTGATGACAGGCTTATGGGCCAAGGCTGCATTGGCTCACTGGTTCATGGATAATACCCATCCCCCAGACTAAGCTGCAGAGTTGAAGTCCTATCTCATTATAAAAAGGGACTTGCTTCCTCTAAAGATCTGCTCCACTGCAGTTAATAGTCAGGGCAAGAGCTACTTGTCAGAGGAATGTCAATAATAACAGCGACTTCTCCAAAGTAGTAACGTTCAATATAAATGATCCCGTTGCATTCCCTTTATGAGAGTGACCACCATCTTGAAAGTATTTTAGCTTAACTCTGTGACTCATTTACTTAAATCATACTTGGATTGGACATTGCAGACTTCTTTTCCTCGTGTCTCTGAAAATTTCGACATGCTGGAGAATATTGATGTATCTCCTTATAGAGACAAGGGAAGCTAAGCTTCAAGAAGGATTAATATGTTAGATTAGATTAATATGTTAATGCAGTAAGTAGCAGATCAGGGAGTTCACCTTGAATATGCTGAAAGAATATTCAGATAGAGAAAACCTAGGCAATGACAAAGACAGAAGTCTGAGTGGACTGGAGAGCTGGAGACAGGCTGTAGAATGCTGTAGTAGAGCATCATGTTGCATGGGAGGGAGGAAGAGCTATGTTTAATATCAGACTTTTCTGAGAGGTGTTCCTATGCTTCTAAAATTTTCCCATAAGCCAAATTAGCTGTGTCTGTGCCTAGACCATGATTTGATGTAACCCGAATCTGCATCTTCTCTCAGTCTAGTCTGTTTGCAAAATGGCTGCACCCAGACCCCAGGAGAGAACAAGACAGACAATACTCTTAATATCACCTTCTATTCCTCTTTATAGACAGTCAATGCATGAATCTGGTAAATTGCATTTCTATGGACGTTTTAGATCCATGTGCCTTTTAACTCTTTAATTGCTAACACTATGACCTATGATCTACTTCTCTTAACTGGATTTAGTAAATATGATAGTTTTTTGAAGAAATAGTTAAATAAATCCAGTTATTTCTATTTGTTCAAAAAACTATCATATTTATCTGTTTATTTATTTATTTGTGTGTGTGTGTGTGTGTGTGTGTGTGCAAACTCAGAACATCTGGCTTGATGCCAAGTGCCTTACCATACCGAACCCTATACTTTTTATTTCTTATTCATGTTACAATGTGCTAGGTAATTTTAGCTTCCAGGTGATCTTGAGAAGTATCTTCCAGGGAATGTCTCACTTTCTCTATCTCTTCTTATTGTGAGCAAGTTCTGGGGGTTGGTTCTAATCACCATGATTTCAGAATCACAACCCAAAAGAAAAGGTACAATTTCTTTTATTCTTTTTTTTTTTTTTTAATTAGCCGAGAAGGTATTAGGTCTCACTGTGGTATTTTCAATGAATATTTTGAAACATTCCTCTTTCTATCTGCTCCAACTCTGACATCCCTGGTTACCCCCTCAGAACTCCAGTCTCCTTTCCACACTCATATAATTATTTAGAGCTTTATTGGCAGTACAAACATAACTGTTATCACAGATACCAAGTAGACTTGATGCATGTCTGTATACAGAAATGGTCACCATTTATAACCAGGCAGAGAACATTATGGATGAATAAACATTCCTTTCACAATAAGAACAAATATACATTTTAATTTGAGAATGTATTCTGTTATTAAATATTAAAGCTTTGTTTATGAATATGTAATATTTAGAACTTACTCAAAGACTTTAGACAAAGTAACAAAGCTTTGTTGCAGTTCACGAGTCATGACTGAGTACATAGAGGTCTAAATTAAGTTTCTGCACTTGAAGTCTTCATACCAAATACACTTAAAGACAAATCCACTGGGCCAATTAATTCCTATTAAAAAATATGAGGAAACCAGGAATTGCAACTCATGCCTGTACCCCCATCCCAGCATTTGGGTAGGTAAGATATGAGGATTGTCATATATATTATATAGAAAGACAATCTCAATAAATTAATAAGATATTGATTGGAGGGCTAGCAAGATGACTCAGTGGGTAAGGGTACCTACCACAAAACCTATGATCAGTTCACAGACCAAAAATGGTGGATGGATTGAATAGACTCCTGAAAGTTGTCCTCTGATCTTCACACATGTGCAAAGGAACACACACACACACACACACACACATTCACATACATATACACAATTAAATTAATAGTTATAATAGTGATGTTAAAGAATGAAGAACTTAACATTAGCTTTTACATGTTGACATTAAAAATGTGGCTAGTTAGGACTCACTTCTCCTGGACAGGAAGACATGGTTTACTGTATATGAATTATCAGAACATGAGATATGCATGTGTGGCCTAATAGAATAGAACAGAGCACTCAGGCACAGATAGTCATATGTAGGTATGTAATACATGATAAGAGTAATACCACACAGAACAGACTAATAACTTTTCTAGATTATATGTAAACACTGGCTGTTGATATTGCCCACATGTCTCTCTTGAGTCTGTGCTACCCATCACAATGAATTCCAGGCAAAGAGTTAATTATTGTGGGAACTACAGGAGACTACCATTGTGACCTCAAGAGAGTGGAGGTTTTCTTAACTGGATACATACATGCACACAAATGTATCCACTCTGAAGGAGGAAGAAACCCTGGGTGTGTGTGAGGTGTCACAGTTCAAAGCAGGGCAGGATCTTTTGACACACCCAACTTAATAGTGCTTAGTAACTCTTGTGTGAAAAGAATTTCTAGAATACAAAATAGCAACTGACTTACTCAAACATGGGCAAAGAGATAACACAAGCGATGTGCACTTGGAGCAACTGATTCTAGGAAGTAGATGCTCCCATTATTTCAACTTGCGGGTTCCTAATTTGAGTTAACATGAAAACACTTATCAGAAATGGCTGCTGCACACATGTGGGATCATCAGAGTGATCTATTGTGTTTATTTTGCCCCATACTCAGAGGGTGTAAAGTTGAAGAGAGTAAACGGGAACAAATAGGCACAGGGCAATGAACACCCCTGTGTGCCTCATCCCAGCTCTGAGAGGGAGTTGCTTCTGAAACATGAAGAGAAATCAACAGAAGACTCCACATTCTCCTCATAAAGAGGTTGGAAAGAGAGAGGGGAGTGGCCAAGGAACCATGAGAACCATTCTGAGCAGGCTTCCCAGCAGTCATTGCTTATCTTCGGGGAACAGGTACAAGTGTGTGTTGTTGGACCACAAGGCTGTGAATGGAGAATTAAAAGAAAACATCCATGGAAAAGGAGAGGTGCCTTGTGTTTGACATTGATAGACCCATGAAAATACAAGAGCTGTCCTGGAGTTGCACTTCAAAATATGAGACAGTTGGCTAGCAAAGGACTGTCATGATTAAACTCAATAGGGGTGAGTTTCCTAGGGAGTGGACTTTGTACACTAGAAACTCAGACACTTGTAAAATAAAACATCACATGTCTCCCTCTCTGTTTTTCCTTGTGTCTCCTTATTTATATTTTCTCTTCTGAGGATCTTATCTGTTACACAACAGTGTGAATAAGTCCCTGTCAATGAATCTGAAGCAGGTTTGAGTCAGAATCAGATAATGAGATGTGCATGTAAGGAAAGAAGTATTTTATAAGATGATGAAAGGGCTTGTTTAGAAAATATGATTTGTGTGGGTGCATATACATGTGTGTACAGGTGTTTGTGTATGTTTGTGTGTGCATGTGTGTATGTGTGCAAGTACATTCAGATGGCGGAAATGAATGTTTCCTCAATCACTCTACACCTTAGTTTTTGAGACGGGTTCTCTCATTGATTCCAGTAGGCTATCTGGCCAACCAGCTTTAGAGATCAGCCTGTGTCAGCTGTCCTAGTATAGGAATTACAGAAGGTGATGATCTGGTCAAGGGTTGGAGTAAATAGAAACTAGCTTGGATAGCAAGGTCAGTGGAGATGCCAATGGAGCTAGACAGTAATTTTATGTTCTCTGTTGGAGTTATGAATTGGCCACAAGGTAGTCTATTCTTTACCTGATGAAATATTAGAAGACAATGGCAAATCCATTTCTTTTCATTTAATGATATTATGCTTAGTTATCGAGCATTAAAATATAGCATGTAGAAATTGGCTCAGTAACACAAATGCAATCAAGCTAATCACTGGGATAGGTCTGGCTTATGAAGGCAAAGACTCCACCTTGGTGGGATGTGAGTGGCAGCTCTCCTTAGTCTGAAGTGCACGGAACAGGTCTGGTGGAGGTAAAGATGATAGCTTCATGAGTGTGAGATTTATACCATCCAATGGGAATCATATTTACTAGCCTCCATATGTAATCTAATTCCCAGAAGCTGCCATTTTGGACGTGATAGCATTTTAAAACAAACTCTCTTGCATTCGTGTGTGTGTGAGTGTGAACTGAAGAGTCTGTAGCTTATCCTCAATAAAGATTAGTAACGAACAAATGTTTCTGTGTGCTTGGGCCCTGTAGAAGCTCTTGTCTATTCCTTTGCCCTTCATTTCCGGTGTGTTCTCTTACAAAAAATGAGCCTGAAGTGAGGTCAGGGATAGTAATCCTTCTGGAGAGAACTAACTAAGGAATAGGAAGAGAGATGCTAGCAAGAATGGCCTCCATTCCTTGGGATATGAGACCAGGTATCATTTTGGAATCACAAGATGAGACCACTTTTGCTTCCCATACTACCATCATGTCTTAGCATATAAAGGAAGAGAGTAAATCCTGACTTCATTTTCAGTGTTTTGGACCAAATTCCCATGGACATCTCCAGCAACTCAATGAAATAAAAAGCTTTGCCGGAAATCTCCCACTCATCACTCCGGAGGACAGATACACAAGTCATAAGCATCAGGAGAATCCCACCCTCTTTCCCACCTCATAATTGTATTTATAGCTCAAGAATGTGGCCTGGTTATTGTTTTATATTGTGGATGTTAAGATTAGCATTCCTTCTCGGAGGAAGATTAATTAGACGCCTTGAGGGAAAAATGTATTGGATCTATTCCCCAGAGGCCAGAAGTCAGTTTTTCAGAGATACATAGGTATTCTAAAGCTCTAATTGTTAGCGATGATACAATTTTATAAGTGGTTGTATTCCTTTCCTCCTCCCACCTGGAATTACAGATGATTGGGCAAGACCCCTCCCCTTAGTCATGAAGGGCGTTGCCAAAGAATGGCCACTGTCTCCGACCACTGGCAAGTTCATCTCCCTTTTGGTAAAGAACACTTCATCCTTCATCTTTGCTGGATTGGCTGAGGGCTAATAGGCTTTCGTCACCATTTTTAGAAATATCCCTTCACCCCTTTGCTGGGTCTCTCTTCAATTGCAGCTATATTTCATCTTCTTAGAGGTCTCCTAAATGTAGCTTCAAGTAGCTTTCTATGGTCGAGTGTTGCTTGAGCCATTATCATCCATTTTTCAATAAAGCTGTGGGTGAAAGTGCCATTGATTCCTTTTTTTTTTTCACCAGGAAGGAGTATTAGCTTTTTATCCTCATCGTATTATCTCCGTGCTTGACTGATAAAACTGTCACACGAAAGGAAAGGTCAGGAATTATCGAGTGGGTGTTCATTTAATTCATTCCTTACCCCCGCCTCCCAACAAATGTACTGAGGATGTTAGAGAAAATTTGTGTTTATGTGATGAGAATAGACAGGAGATAAATGGGCAGAGTCCTCTTGTGGATTAATGACTTCCGTGCATAGCCGGGAGACACCTGAGAGTTCTTGAGCATCTTCATTTATAATGTGCTGTTTCACTGTATTTCATTTCCTCCCTTTGATAGAAAGAGCTCTCGTATGGCAGCTAGAATAGCATGAGGTTGGTTTCAGGGGTTAAAATTCCCAGCTATGGGAGGGCAAGGGGGACTAGAGAGAGACAGGTGGCTCCTGTGGCAGAAGAAAGATGTTGCTGCTCTTAATATTCAGTGTACTCAGTGAGGCCATAATTACTGTGAATTACTTCTAATTATATTTTCTTTTCCATGCAATGTTAATTAATGCAATGTTGAAGAAGATCACAACAGAAAAGGTATGTTAGACCCTCAGTAGGAAAGCAAACCCTCAGCAGAGGCAACAAAGATAATTAGCCGCACCCAAGACCCGGGACTTTCCCTAATGCTTTCTGTGACTTGTATCCTCCCGTCCATCCTTCAGACTCATGAGCTGAATAATGTGGTACCTTCACTAATGTGGCTGTCATTCCCTAGTCCAAGACACAGCCTTACCTTACACCAGGAAAGAGCACTTCCTTAGTTACCAAACATCTAGATTATGAGGCTCCAACCTACCACCTCACAGGGATACATCATACAAAAGTGACTTCTCCGCAGTTCACTGTATACATAAGGATAGGAGGCAGAACAGTTGTTACTCTAAGGAGTGTCATAGTGTCTCAGGTTAAAAACTTTGAACCTTTATCTTTACCTCTGCCTTACTATGCACCATTGATATTCACTTTGGTCAGTAAGATATTACAACTTACATGCAATTAATGCCTCTTTGAATCTGTCACTAACTGGCTTTTGTTGTTGTTGTTATTGTTGTTGTTGTTGGTGGTGTGTGTGTGTGTGTGTGTGTGTGTCTGTCTGTCTGTCTGTCTGTGTATATATGTAATGTGTTTTCATGTGTGCTTTCCCTTAGACCAGACCATTACCACCTCTGATCTGAACTATGTAAATGACTTTCTTACTGACTTTTCTTCTGTCAGTCTTGTGCTCTCCTTCTATGAGTTGCTTATTTCATCAACACTACATACTTTTCTTCCAGTTGCATTACATAGTCCAAGCTGTTAGGTACCCTCTCAGTGGAAATATAAGGATTACAGTTAGAGTATCAGTGACTTTTTATCATATGCAAAACTTTTCACAATCTATTGCCTACAATGCTAGCATTTCATTTTTTTCCATTTAATTAGCCTCATTGGGCTTGCTGATTTTGCCACATGTGCCTCCTCCCCCTCTTCTTCTTCTTCTTCTTCTTCTTCTTCTTCTTCTTCTTCTTCTTCTTCTTCTTTTCTCCTTCTTCTTCTTCTTCTTCTTCTTCTTCTTCTCCTCCTCCTCCTCCTCCTCCTCCTTCTCCTCCTCCTCTTTCTCCTCCTCCTCCTCCTTATTCTTTGTCTTTTTCCCCCTTCTCCTCCTCCTCTTCCTCCCCCTCTTCTTTCTCTTCTTCCTTTTTTTAAAGATAGATTTCTCTATTAAGTAACTTAGAATCTGTTATGCAAACCAAACTGGTCTCAGACTCACTGAGATCCTACCTCTGGGATCCCATGTACTGGGATTAAAGGTATATACCACCATGCCTAGCCTCCATTCTCTTTTTTCATCTTTGCTTATCTCCATAACTTAACAAATTGCTATTATGATTATTATGCTATAGTGGGTGTGTTTTATTTATGATCTAAATAAAGCACATCCTCTAGATGAGAGAGACACTCTGTATCAACTTTGTATTCTATGTATGGGACAATGTGGAGTGTTAACTATGCATAGGTGTATCACAAAGTAATGAGCACCCGATAAGAGGAGTTCTATAGGTCTTTTAGCTCACAGTCCATAGTAGACATTCAGTGATGCCAATTTTCCTCATTTTTAATTTCTTAATGTCAGTAACCTAGACTCCTACTCCTACTCTGACTCCCTCTCCCTCCCCTCCTCTGTTTCTATGCTTCTGTGCAATTGGAAAATTACCTTGGAATATATGTGCTACCACAAAACTTAAAAACAATTTCCACAACAAACCACAGCCCAACTGGTCCATAGAAGACAGCAAAAATCAAAAGAATGATCCTAACGGTCATACCTCTGTGTGTCTCCATCTGCATCATCTACCTTGCACTTTGATGAGCCTCTAGGATCTCATGGGAAGAACCTTCAAGTGCTTCCTGTTTCTAGGATGGTCTCCCCACCTCTTTCTAGCCAGCTTCTCCCAGCTAGAACTGCCTGTAAGGGCTCCTTCCTGTAGGACAAATCCTGGTTACAGAAGTGTCATTACCTCTTTATCTCTGTTTTTCCTCTCCTCCAAACCATGCTGACTCAAGCTTTCTGCCCATGTACCTTAGAGATTTCTCAAGTGAAGCCTCAAGGGTCGCTTATCCCTGTTCTTCAGTGCACTGTACAATGTGGATATTCAATAATATTTGTAAGAGTTAATATCATGGATATGCCACTGGAGGAGGGCTTTCTCAATTTTTTTCCTCCACATTTTGTGTATATGTGTTCTATGAGTGTGTGTAAATGTGTACACACATGAGTGCATGTATACAGGAGTGTACATGTGTGCACATGCGTGTGGAGACCCTCTGCTACTTCTGGGAACTCATCCTTAATTAACTTTCCACTCTGTTCACTGAGGCCGGATGCCAGTCAAACTTGGAGATCACCACACAGTTAGGCTTGCCTTGCTCTGGGGATTTCCTGATCTTGCGTCCAGGGCTGGGATTATAGGTGGGCTGCTAAGCATACCTGATATTCATTCACTTGAGATTCTGGGGGATCTGAACTCCTGACCTCATGCTTGTGTGCAAGTGCCTACTTGATGAACTATCACGACATCTCTTCTCCAAACTAAATAGGTGTTCTTTGTAGACCATGTCTCCTGAGCCACCCAGAGTATTGCGGAAAACACGGTCTTCTGTGTTCTGAACAGCCCTTGTCTATTGTTCAGGAGGGTGTGGAGGTAGATGCAGTGACCATCATTGACATTTGGCCTCACCTTGGCCATCGAAAGATAAGTGAGGCATGAAAGGCTCAGTACAGAAGGAGTCAGAGATACAAGCCCTAAGCACAGATCTCCCTGTCTACCTGCAAGCAATTCTATCAGATATCTCTCGGTTCCTCCTGTCCTCGCATTAAAATCTGCAAAGATTACAGGCAGTTAACCAGCCCTCGGCTGACACTCGACTTTCACCTTTTGAAAAAGATGCCCAAGTTCTAATTATCTATTGCCCGAGTGGGAGTCAGAGCTGACCTGTCTG
Organism: Mastomys coucha; assembly: GCF_008632895.1. Lineage (NCBI taxonomy): Eukaryota > Metazoa > Chordata > Mammalia > Rodentia > Muridae > Mastomys > Mastomys coucha. The sequence continues at coordinate 106,895,099 of NW_022196906.1, read as the reverse complement.
CTGGGAGCAGCCGGTCCACTAATCTCTTAGACGCCCCCAACACCAGGCTTTCTTCTTGTTTTCAGAGGGCTGTGACACTTAAGAAAACTTCTCTGCTTTAAAAGGTTTACAACACGTCAAGATGGCAGGCTAAAAATAACCGAGATGCCCCTGCTGTCCCAGTTATTAAATGATGGCCTGGCAGTTAAAACCTGCAGGCAGTGCCTTAGGCAGACTGAGCCCAGCACCCCATCATTATCCCGCCTGGAAACCCTTGGCTCGGCTGAATCTGCAGCCATTAGCTGGAATGGAAAGGTTTTGACCTGTCATTTAAACAAGAAAAGTCAAGCAAACCAAGTTCTTCATTACAGGGACTTTCTTTTTAAACGGTTAGGAGAAATCATTCATGGCTTCTTTCATTTATAGAGGAGTGCTGGGGGAGCATCTTGCAGCTTCCCTGCCTATGGTGTCCTCCCCCTACATTGGCAGCAATCTGTTGGAGGATTCTTCTACATTTGAGCAGCATAGCAGCTCTCTGTGTCATAGCTCTGGCTGCTGTGGGAGGGGTCACTGAAGTAGGACTAGAGGAGTTGTCCGGAGGAGGTCAGTTCTGGCCCTGCCCAGCTGTGTAAGCTTGAGCCCTTTATTCCTCTGTCTCTGTCTCTGTCTCTGTCTCTGTCTCTGTCTCTGTCTCTCTCTCTCTCTCTCTCTCTCTCTCTCTCTGTGCATGTGGTATATATGATATGATATGTGTAGAGTATGTGGGTATGGTATGTGTGTAGTGTGTGGTGTGTGTATGTGTGCTTTATGTAGTGTGTGTGGGTGTGTACAATATGTGTGTAGTGGTGTGTGTATAGTGTGTGTGTATGGTATATGTGTAGTGTGTGGTGTGTATATGTGTTGTAGTGTGTTTGTAGTGTAGTGTAGTGTGTGTGTGAGGTGTTTGTATAGTGTTGTGTGGGGGGGTGTGATGTGTGTGTGGTATGTGCACACTGTATGTTGTGTATGAGTGTGGTATGTGCATGTCATGTATGTGGGGGCTATTTATATGCATGGTATGTGTGTGTGTGTGTGTGTGTTTGTGGTGCATATTTGTGTTCCTATGACAGGTTTATACTGTGTATTTTGATATTTTCTCTTTTTCCAACTCCTTCCATATTGCCCCGTACCCCTACCTAACATTATTCTCATCCTTTCTCTCTCTGCTTCTCTCAGTCTCTCTCTCTCTCTCTCTCTCTCTCTCTCTTCCTCCAAAAAACAAAAAAGGAAATCAAAAGTCCACAAAATACCACTGAGTTTGGAGTTTGTCTTGACTTGACCAATTGTTCTTGGGCACAGGGCCTGTCTGGAGTGTGGTTGATGTACTGTTATATAGCCTTGGAGAAAACTGATTCTCTCTTTACTTGTGGCTACTAATTGCAAAGTTAGGGCTGGGGCCTTGTATCCATGTCTCCCTCTCAGTACTGGGACCCCACCCAGCTTGAAAGTGTGCAGGTCCTGTGATTGTTACTAGAGTCTCTGAGAGTTCATAGTGTACACCACTGCTAAAACACACTCTTTGTTTGGAGTCATCTATCATCCTTCTTATCGTCTTCCTGCCTCCTCTTCTGCATAGATCCAGAGCCTTGAGGAGAGGATTTTGATGAACACACCCCATTAAGTGATATATCACTTTACTTATAGATTAGTGCCTTGTTCAACCCACATCAGAGAAGCTTTTTCTTGCAATAGATGTGGCAAATTAACACAGAGATTGACAACTGGAGTTGTGTGCAGAGAGAAACAGACTCTTAGTGTCCAGGAACTCAACAAGCTGGCTAGACTGCCTGACCACCGAGCTCCAGGGATCCACCTACCTCTTTTTTCTTCACCCTGAGATTTCAAGTGCATCACCATGCCTGGCTTTTTTGAAATTCAGGTTTGGGATATAGAACTCCAGTTCTCTTGTTGGCATACACGTGTTCATTGACTAAGTGCTTACTGACAGAGCCATCTCATAGGATCCTGCTTAGTAGAGAAGTAAAGATAATAGTCTGTATGTCATGACTGGGTTGTGCAAAATGTCAATCAGATAACATATATGCAGATGTAAAGAGGTGCCTGGGAGACAGAAAATGATATGTTTCTCTTATTATTACAGTACTATTTCTTACAATTGTACTCACTTTGCTATCTGTTTGCATACATTCAATTCTATGAATAACCTAGGATATCAGACCCATCTTCATCTCTAAATACAGTGGAGACAGCCATGGGTCATAGGAAGGGCTAATATCCACACCTTTGTTTTAGAAGGAAGAAAACAGAGGCCACCTATCAGGAAGATTCTTTTCCAAAGTTAAGATTCTGGATTCTTGGTCACATCCCACTTTCCTTGGTGTGGGAGCAGTACTTGAATACAGACCACATACCAATGAGATAAGATTTGTGGTTGGTGAATTTGGTCAGTGATAAAATTTGATAAAGAAAAATGAGAGAGAGAGAGACACACAGAGAGAGACAGAGAGAGAGAGAGACAGAGAGAGAGAGACAGAGACAGAGACAGAGACAGATTGACTATTATACCTAAGTATATTAGATATAATCTAAGTGTGTGGAGCCAAACTTTCCAGAGATTCTGGGAGAAGCTAATAAAAACCCTTCCTCTTTAACATGCATATAAGGAAGTAGAAGGCATCCTGACAGCTGACACCTTAACTTAACCTCTGACCTCCACACTCTCCTGTAGATACATGTGCACCTGTAAACAGATGAACACACACACATATTAATAAAGTTTATAGAACTGTGGGAGATCCAGACATGTATCTGAATAAACACCTTGTATGGGCGGAGTGGCTTCTTGTCAGGATTCCCCGGTAACCAATCCTACCTCAGCAGAGCAGCCTTGCTTGGAGACTCTGAACTCCTGAGTTTCAGGGGAAGCGATGGTTGCCAGAGTTGCCACTACCGCATCCAGTTTCCATTGGACTCCATGTTAATGCTCACTTTTGAGAAGCAGTTTTAGATTTCTGCTTTTGGCCAAGAAGGAATAACAGAGACTGGTTTTACTATCTTGTGCAAAACAACCAACAGAATGACCAAAGATGTACTTTCAAGTTTCTTGACATTAAGCAAGGAGAGACAGTGATTCCTAAGGGACAAAACAAGAATTCTCAGCAAGCTAAAATCTATAAGGGACTGTCCCCCAATATGGAAAAGGCACTCTCAGAAGCTTCACAGCTATCATTGTACTTAATAGTGCAATACACAAAATTTCCCCCAAGGCCAGGTCCAAGCAAGGGTACCTGCTCTCAAAAGTCTCATTCAATATTACACAACAGTTACTAGCCAGCGTGATGTACTCTCATTTAAGGTGTCGTAATGGGAAAAGAAGAAATGAAACTCCTCTAAATATATTCTTATTCTCATTGTATGTAGTGTGTGTGTGCAGGTATGTGTGCTTGCATGCTGTGTGAAATTTTCCTGGGGAGACAGGACACAAACACACATCCATTTACTCAGGGATAGTGAACCCATATATAATGATTTTTACCACAGTCCAACTTGGTGAACTGATGAAATCTTTAGGGAGTAACTTACAGGGCTGAAGGTGAGCTGTTACTTAGAAGGGGAAGAACAATGCTGATGTATCACCAAAAGCCCCATCCCAAGACAAGTCATGAGAGCTTCAAGCCTAGAGCTCCCTGAACCATTTGCAGGCAGCTTAAAGGGTTCTAGACTCTCTCTGGACAAGTTTGTTGGTCAGAGGCTCTGCTCCACGCCAAGCAGTTGTTTAAAGTTTCTGTAACCTTAGGGGCGGGTGAGGTCCTTCCTCATGATGTAAATTTCAGATCTCCTAGACAGGCCATTTGTTTGTTCTTCAAGTCTCATGAGCCTCCCCACACGAAGCCCTCCTGGAGGGAAGGTTTTCATTCAGAGACAAGGACTCTACAATAGTGTGTATGTGAGCATCTGCAAAGACAGCTTTGTGTTGGTGTAGAAGCTGGAAGACATCTTTTAGGAGTCAGTTTTTTTCTCCTTCCACCCTGAGTTCCAGAAATCAAACTTAAGTCATCAGCTCATGAATTCAAGTACTTGGACCCACTGTGCCATCTCACCTGCCCTAAAAACTGTCTTTATGTGCATATGACATGATGCCTACATAGAGAATACACAATACACAACAGAATGCACAAAAGAGCTATAATGAAACTAGTAAATGCAGTAATATTGCAAGCTAAGGCCAATGTAAAATGATATGTATGTATACTAGAAATTCACAGTATAAAATTAAAATTAAAATTACTATAGTATCATTTGCAATGATATCACAAGTACCACTCACTTACTTAAACATAAATGCTACAAAAAATATGAATGGATTAGATACTGAAACCTAGCAAACATGACTCCCCTGTAATAAATCATAAGAGATATAAAAACTGACCTGTTTGGTTGTTTCCTTCAATTGTGCTTATTATCTGAGCACCTGACACATGACCAGGCTGTTGCTGATGTTAGAAAAACCTCATGTTGACAGTCACTCCCTGGAGGACCTGGAATAGCAAATTCAGAATCTTTGGTGCCAAGTATCCATTGTACCTCTTCGTCTCTCTAGGTATTTTGTGGTGAGCTTCTCTAAGACATAGCTATGAGGACCCTCAGAACACAGAACAATGGGAATCATTTGCATGGGCATACATACCAGAGTCAGGACTTCCAAAGTCCAGATTTTCCTCTTCCTTGTAATTGCTACTTACAGGAGATTTCCTCCCCCCTTTGTACTTTACTTTTTGCCAATTTGACAACTTCTAAGTTCCCACCATGCGATCTGATCTATTCTAGTTTGGGATTTGTTGCGTACATTACCTCATTTAATGCATGCCCTGTGACATCCCATTAGTACATCTTTTCATATTTTTATTAGTTTAGTTTACTGTTTATGTATATGAATATTTTGCTGCATGTATGTCTGTGTAGCATGTGAGCACACTGCTAACAGAGGTCAGAAAAGGGTCTTAGATCCCCTGGAACTGGAGGTACAGATGGTTGTGAGCCACCATCTAGGTTCCTGGGAATTGAACCTTGGTCTTCTGGAAGAGCAACTAGTGCTCTGTCTTAACTGCTGATCCATCTCTCCATCTCTCCAGCTAGGTAAATCTGTTTTATAAGTAAAAACAAACAAACAAAACCCCAGAAGTTACATGTTTGATCTCCCCTCTCTCTCTGTAGGTGTATTTCTCTGTCTTTTTTTTTTCCTGTGTGTATGTTTATGATACTAGGGATGGATCTCAGGGCCTTTTTGTATTCTAGAAAAGCAACCTACTGCTGGTTTCCATCTCAGCCTTTGTGTGGGCTATATGACAAACAAGTTCTTTAGTGTATTAGGGGTAATTTTCCTTAGGTACTTTCCCTGTGGCTAATTAAAAAGAAGGAAGGCAGTCATTACTATTCTCTGAAATCTTTTCAGAATGTGTATTCCCTTAAGTACTTGTCTTATAAAAATGACCCCAAAACAGAACAAATAGAATGGTGAGTCAAAAGCAGGCCTTGGAAAAAGCATAATATTTTATTAATATCTCAAAAACATTTTGCTTCTTAAACAAAGTGAAAGCAGCCAGACAGACTAGGCCATAACTACAAAACATGTGCTTGTCTCTGGAACATTGTGGCTTTCTGTCTGATTCTGTATTCTATTAAACAATTTCAAAATGTACTTCAGAGGATGAGACATGTAATAGCATTGAGATTTTCAAACTTACAAGGGGACACTAGCTGGATAGAGAGCTTTGCCCTTTGCCAAAACCCAACTTAACATGGAGTATAATAATTTCCCCTTTCAATAATCTTAACACTATGAACAGAAAATAACTGCTAATTGTTGAAATTCATCCACTATAATTTACTCACACTGAGAATTCTACTTCTTAGAAGGTCACCATTATCTTTATAATCAAGTACATTTGAATCAGCCAGTCAGACAGAGGAATGAATGCTGCCATAGGTTTAAATAGTTTGTTTGGAAAAGTGAATTTGTGTTCATTTCAACACTGATAGAACATTTCATGAAAAATGCCAAGTCACTTTCTGAGACAGTAGACAGCTCTAATGAGGGATATACTAAGTGTAAGAGAGTTGCAAGCTTAGATGCAGCCATTGTTCTGTGAGCTATAGAACACCAGAAGCACAAGTTTGCACTGTGGGGTTTTGGAGGGAAGCTCTGATCCAGGATGGGTAGAATCAGGGAGGTTTCATGGGAAGTATTGACAAGGAAATAAGATAATAGAAGACATTTGAGATGAAGTATGCAAGGTGGGCAACTAGTGTTCCTGGCACCAGTGGTATTGCTTATATCAGTCATTAGAGAATGACAGATATTGAAGACTGAAAACTTTTATAAGGAGTTCACAGGTTTACATGGAACTACCTGCTAGTGCTCAGCATAGCTGGTAAATCAAAATGAGTGGATGCACATGAAGGGCCTACACAAGAACAGGTAAATGTAGTCAGAAATGACAAAGGGTAACAGGATGACTTATATCGTGGCATAACTTATAGGCCATCATTTTATGTCAAACTCTGGGAAAATTGCCACGTCTCACAATGGATACCCATACAATCATACTTCTGGATGGAGTATTATGGAACTATCTTAGACCAGTTTGACACTTTTTGACAAATCCTTCAATTTGTCATATATAACTTAAACTTGGTCCATACTCTACAACCAATCTGAAAATGTCACTGAATCTCCACTTCAATCTATTCTGTGCCCCTACCTTGTTCTGCACCTTAACTGCTTTATATGAGACTTATACACAATCTCACAATAAGGCAACAATTTTGCACTCCTTCTTCCTGATTTTATATATCAAAACTTGCAGAGAAGTTTCTCTCTGACACTTTGCAAATTTCTCTAAGACAGAGGCTCTCCAAGTGGAGTGCTGCTGGGGCCCTGGAGGGCATGTGAAATCTTGTGCAATCTTGTGAAATCTGCATTAGAAGCCATGGCCTGGGTGTTCCTGCTGGCACTAAGGCGCTTAGCAAAGCTCAAGAATCAGGACTCTACACTTTATTTGCTTGCTCTTGATTCCACTGTGGATTCTCCTATTAACACAAGCTGCAGTATCCTAAGCTTTCATAGACTACTTACCCAGTTCTGTATGCCCTGGCTTCATGATTTTTGATCATTAGTATATATATTAGTATTTTCTATCATTAGTATATAGCCCATACACACTCCTGCTTCAGCTACGGGTACTCTCTCTCCTAGTATTTTCTGTAATATTTGAGCTTGGTGTAGAACAATGATTTGGAAAGAAAACTCAAGCAACAAGGCTGGAAAAGGCACATCCAGGCTCTACAGGGAAGGTATAGCTATGCAGAATATCTTGAAGTTTATCATTATAAAATCATGGGAATTCACAGAAGTATCTTAAGGAGGAAAATGCTACTAATTAAATAGGAATCGCTGAAAATTCATCCCAGGTGCTATGTGAGCCTGTGCAAAAGCATGTATAATTAAGAAGGGATGTGTAATTATATTGTCCTATCCTGGAAAGAAGAGTTCTTGTGGAATGTGATTTCAAGTCAGTGTGATGTTTTGGCTGCTGTAATTTCTATTCATTGGAACCTCAAGGAACATGGGAAGACCCATTTGCTTACCAGTTCCCTTCCCCCAGCAGGTTAGTGGTGCCAATTAGCATTCCCAGCTCTTTATCATTACTAAGATATTCAAGATCCTTTAAGATACAGAATTAGATCTCTGCCTCCCTATGATTTTATGTGGTCTTTCTCCCTGTGTCCATTCTTCAAATGATAAAACCTCCAGGTTTTGATTTAATAGCACTTAGATGAAGGTTGAGTATTTTCATTCTGTTACTGTGACGAATAATATCACTAGAAGCAACTCAAGGGAGGAGATGGTTTATTTGGCTTACCATTGTTGGTATTCTGTCTGAACTCACCCCCACAGTTCCTGGCAGCAGCCAGGTAGGCTTGGCCCAGTATAAAAGGGGCTGCTTGGCTCCTCCTCTCTCTCTTGTCTCTCTTGCTGAGCTTACCTTTCTCTTGCCCTCTTTCCCCCTCTCTCCACTTGGACATGGCCAGCCTCCACTTCTCTACTTCCTCCTCCTCTCTGCTTTTCTCTGCCTCTACTACTCTCTTAACTACCCTGCCCATGCCCTAAATAAGCTCTATTCTATACTATAGCAGTGTGTGTCTGGTCCCTCAGGGGGAATGAGTGCCTTGCCATGGGCCTGCTGAGGCATGTCCTTCCCCCACACCCCGTCAGAACACATTCTTATAGCTTTTTTCTCTTTTTATAATCACACCAACCATTCCAGGTGACAGTACATTACTAAGTGATATCAAGGCATGAGAAGTCAGGCCGGGCAAACCTGTTGCTATTCTAAAGAGCATTACTTTGGACCAAGGGACTCACTTAGAGACAAGATGGTGTGGGAAAACACAAGAGGGTGCTGATCCTACACAACTTGCAAGCAGGTATAAAATGAATTATTTTAATATAAATGTAAGTAGTAAATTAATATGGCACTTATATTTCTTTATCGTGTGTGTGTGTGTGTGTGTGTGTGTGTGTGTGTGTGTGTGTGTGTGTGTGTGTAGCAGAGAGACCAAGGTTTATTTCAAAGCTTCACCTCAATAAATACCTGGGCAGTCAGATAATCTATGTTAACCCTTAAGCTAATCTGACCACCTCCCAATCTCGCTCTCTCTCTCTCTCTCTCTCTCTCTCTCTCTCTCTCTCATCTTTCCCTTAGATGGAAGAAGTCCTCCCCTACTCTCTCTTTTGCCCAGTTATTGGATGATCAGCATTTACTGAGATGTCAAAGAATACATGGTGAGAATTGTTTACAGACACTTGAGACAGGATATTCTTGACATAAGCATGGAAATGTCATGCCTGGATTGAAACAGGATATGAGGACAGAGAAATCATCATTGGAACAACACAAGGAAAACCTTTACGTGCTGCAAAACTCCATTATGCTTGGCTAGCTTCTACCCAGTCAGCTTTCTTGCATATTTAGGACTATCTCTTTAGGGAATGGAGTTCTTCAGAATGGGTTGGGCACCTCCACACCAGCTAAAACAATAAAAATATCTGCTTCACTCCAAAAGACACCCCCCCTAAATCAAGCTGATGTGGATAATATCTCAATTGAGACTCCCTTCTTAGGGGACTCCAGGCTGTGTCAAGTTGACCGCTAAAGCTAACTGGGGTAGAAGTCTGTACATTTGTCATAAAGCAGAGTATAGCAAAGTTGGGACACAGCTACTGTCACCCTCTCCTAATTATCATGGGAACCTCAGCCACCTTTAGTTTCTTTCAACCCTTTCCTCTCTTAAGACCTCCACTATATGTGTTCAAATTGTCCTCAGCATTCATCATAGTTCCATTATAAATTTAGTTGCAGTGATTTCTCTATTAAATTTTCACATATGTTTCCACACATTTTATCCTGTAGTGGTAAATCTTTGTTGACAAGTTGATGTGATATAGTGGAATGACACAGGAGACAAGCCATTGAGAATACCTGTGAGGAAGTTTCTAGATTGGGTTAGTTGAGCTATGAAGATCCACCTTAAATGCAGACAGCATCCTTCCATGGGATGCAGTCCTAACTTACTTAGGAGACTTCTGTACTTAACTTCCAACTGGATGCCATTCATTAGAACATAGTATATGGCCAGTGAGCACTAGGCGTCTGCCTGTCTACCTGTGATATACGTTCTCCTATTTAACAGACTGCCCTTGTTACTTTCCATAGACGTGATAAAGACCGTGGGCAAGAACAAGCTGTGGAGGAAAGGGTTGGTTTCGTCTTGGATTTTACATCGAATCAGGAAGGGAAGTCAGGGCAGGAAATCCAGGCAGAAGCTCTAGGCAAGAAACAAGAGGCAGGAACTGGAGCAGGAACTCTGGATTACAGAGTGCTGCTTCCTGGCTCCCTCTAAGGCTCACATTTATACTCTTTATGCATCTCAGAATCACATGCCTAGGGGTGGCACCACCCACATTGGGCTGGGCCCTCCCAGGTCAATCATGATTCAAGAAAATGCCCACAGACCAGTCCTCAGGCCAGTCTGAGGAAGGCATAGTTTTTAGTTCAGGTTCCTGCTTCCCAGATGACCCTGGTTAGTGTCAAGTTGACAGAAAACTAAACAGCACCCACGTGTTCTGAAATCAAAGTCAGTCCTCATGCTTGTGAGCTGTTTCCCCAGTTCCATAATAAGAATTCTTATTCAAACTTGGCCTGAGGTCATCCCGTGAGGAGCAGCTCTCTGACTCAAAGCTCAGGTGTTAATGGTTCTAGAACCTGCAGTAAAAATAGAGATTTCCTGATTCTTTGTCCTGCAGTGGCTGAGGGACATTGTGTGTTGACTCAGCTCTGCCTGGGTTTTCTGTTCATCAGGAGGGCCAAGATGGAGCCAACATCCTTGTCTTGAACATTTTTTTTTTTTTTGCTTAAAATCACAGTGTTGGTTTTTTGCTGTCTACAGTTGTATCTGAGATAAGGAATGTGTTAATAAATATAATTAATCATGCTCATGAATCCTAGGAGAAGAGAACATATGATTATCTCTTCAAATATAAAAACATTCCTAAGAAAATTCATGAGTATGAATAACAAGCATAGAAAAATAAAATAAAATAAATAAAAATTGTGAATACATAACCAGTATGCTTAGTGTTTTATGTGCTCTTAATAAGCAGTAGGTGCATTTAGGTGAAGAAAACATGGAATTTTGACGAAGCGCCCATGACACATGTACACCACACAGTCTAAGTGAACAGAAAGGCATTCCATGTGCAGACAAATTATCATCGCTCAGTTTTTATCACTTGAAAGTTATGAGTTTTCTGATAGTAGAAATTCACACTTTTTAGATTCTCGCTGTATTAGTGTGTGTGTGTGTGTGTGTGTGTGTGTGTGTTTGTGTATACCTATATATGTAAGTGCACACTTTCGAGGCATGAAGATGGTGGCAGGTGTGGGCCCCCAGTGTAGCTTCCAGGAATCAAACTTGGGCCTTTAAGAGTAGGAAGTGTTATTCACCACTGAGCCATCTCTCCAGACCCTAGACATATTTTCAGAAGTAAGAGTTCTACCATGCTTTACATACCCCCTAAAATTTCAGTTAAGTAAAATTCCATCTAAAAGTAATCTACAAAATATTAAAATCAAGAGTGACCGACTTTATAAATCATACTGAGGTAGACAAAGCATTGCTTGTAAGGTTCAGGCCTCATCAACCTTAATTTAAATAGTAATAAACGTACTCACATAGAAACTCAGCATGTTTTATACGGAAAACAGCACAAACAGATGAAAACTCAAAGAGCAACTATGTAACATATTTTATTTTCTAACTTTTGTAAAGTATCAAAAACCTTGGCAGAGTAACATAGAAACTAAAGTCACAACATAGTCAACAGATGATAAAGAATATTAAATGCTTTATGATTATGTAACAACAGTGAGGAAAATAGAAATCACAGGCCCAAATGCATCAGACTCAAAGTCCAGATACTGGAGTGAACTTCTGTCTAGTAGTTAAAGCCATTTGGACTAAAGGTTGTGAAGGTTTATAATGGATTTCATACACTATCAATTATATTTTATGCCCTTAGCATAAAATGTGATGTTTCTACTTACACATTTTGATAAGAAAGCTTATAAAATTTAAAACTTAAACCTACCAAAAGATGGAGATATTAATAAATATTTCTAAGGATATTTAGTTAATGGCAGCTGTTAGATATTCTTGGTCATTTATTCTATTGGAGAAATCCCTAAGTTTGATAGTATTGGTATTAAACGGGTGTAAATTCTTTCTTATTGAAGGAAGTAGAAGTGTGCGTGGACTAACTAGTGTCAGTCTCTCTGGCCCTTGGAAAAGTTGGCTGAGTGTTTTGAGCTGGAAGCACACAAGACTTGTGCTTATAAAAACAAGGAAGGAAAGAAGGTAAGTGCCCATCTCTGGAGAATGTCCTTAGATGTATTTGAAGAGCTACATGGTTTGCTCTGACTATCACATACACTGAAATGTTGAGGTAGGTCTGCATTAAAGATATTGAGATGGGATTGGACATCTTTAATGTTGCTTATTAGGTATAGTAAAGAAGGATTAGGAGATGTTTCATGCCATGTTTCTGTTGTGTATATATGAACGAACACTTACTTATAAATGAATGTTCACTGGTATATGGTTGTCCTAACTGGATTTCTGTTGCCGTGATGAAAACCATTACCAAAACTAACTTGGGGAAGAGAGGGTTTATTTTAGCTGAGAGTGCATGGTAAAAACAGGAACTGCAGCAAAAGCCTTGGAGGAGTGTTGCATCCTGGCTAGTTCACCCTTGCCTGCTCAGGAGGAGTACTGCATCCTGGCTAGCTCGCCCTTGTCTGCTCAGTGCTTTCTTAGACCCCTCAGGACCACCTGCCCAGGGACACCCCATCCCCGGTGGGCTGGGCCTTCTCATTAATCAAGAATATGTCCTGCAGACTTGCCTACAGGTTAATCTTACAGAAGTATATTCTCAATTAAGATTCCTTCTTCCCATATGACTCTAGTTTGTGTCAAGTTTACAAAAACTAGCCAGTATAATGATGAATCTAAGGAGACACTTATGCCTCTCCCTTTGGTTCTCAGACTACTAAAATGTTGGTTCCCAAGGAATTGGAATTTCTCCAAGAACCTCCTGCTTTGAGAAGTAAGATGCTGAAGCCTGGCGTCAGCTAGAGAAGGAATTTGTCTTCAGAAAACAGGTTTTATGCCTCTGACATTTTAGACCACCTTGGAGGAAAGACTGGAATGGGGGCAGCCATGCCACATGATGCGCAGGGTCACACCTTGACCAGAGCTGCTTAGCTATGCATGCTTCTTGCCCTCTGTTTAACCCTAAACCAGAAGATTGATCTGGAGATAATTAGAATTCTTCACTCCTCTTCCCAGTGTGGCTACACTGACAAAGTCTCCTTTCTCTGCTTCTCACCATGAGTTATTTCTTTAGTTGAGCTATTGAGGACGGGCCATCTGAACCTGGTTTTGTATGTATGGCAGGACCCAGGCACAGTGACTTGGATGTGCAATTACAGGATTCCAGACATTTTTTGCCTTCTTTTCAATCCTTTACATTCTTTAAGGAACCTAGCAAGTCTGTAATGAGCATTATTAGAAGCACTTAAGCTTTCTTGGAATTTTCTGGATGGCCAAGAGCCAGGTTTCTGTGAGTTCCCTTTCTAACCTACAGTGACATGAGCCACAAACAGCCCCCACTTTGTGTGTGAGAAGCAGAGATGTCAGCAGCATGTGTCAAGACCACCCAGAGGTTGGGAGGAGGACCTCAGCTTGAATGTTCCGGTCTCATGTTGCCCTTCCTCACACCCTCTGCTCTTCTGTTAGCCATTAAAGACGTGCGAGTATTTCCTTTGACTCACACACGTCTGATCCCAGAGGTAGTCTACTTGCAATTATGATGGATGCTCAGGAATAAAAATGGAAAATGATACACTGAACTGACAGTGCATCAATTAAAAACTGTAATCCATCATTATCACATGCATGGGTATGTGCTATCTCTTCTGTAATGACTAGCTGTGCTCAGGTGCTAGGAGATGAACTTCCCACTTGATACTGATTCAGCTGCAAAGAAAAGACCATCTGTTTTGGCATGTGATCCATTGGCTAAGGACTGAAACACCCTTTCCCCCCCCGAGTAGAAATGTGAGGATTAACCTAGCAAAAGTCATAAGCATCCATTTACTTTGGCTTTCTGATGTGTTTCTCTGCCTCTTTTTGAATCAGTTCTCTTCACCTCTACAGCATCAGGACCTTTGAAGGTCGTAGCAACTCAAGTCAGTCTACAGTGGGTAGGATTAAAATCTTCCCTGTGTTGGATGAAGGTGGTAAAGATGCTCTTTAATTTTTAACCTGCTTCATAATTCTGTGGGAAGGGCTTTTTTATTTTTATAAGATTACTTTGGAGACAAAGTCTCACTCCTTAGCCAACAATGGCTTGGAACTTAAGAACAATCCTCCTGTGGCTGAGTTCCTCCACAAAATGCTGGCATTTTAAATGTGAACTACCTCACTTAGCTCTACAAGAGTGTTATTCTTTCTCAAAAGAACATGTTGGAAGGTGGATAGAGGTAATGAGCTAGAGAAGAAGACAGGGAAGGGCAGAGGGCTTCAAACCCCAAAGGCCACTTTAGACTTTGGGTTTCACCACTACTGCAGTTCTCTTGTGCGCTTGGACAACTTGGATGAGCACCATAGTGGGTGAGGGCTGATCATGTTTCTTCTGATTTGTCTGTCACCTTACCCCCAATCTTAGGTTCATCTTCATTTCACACAATCATGGTTCACTTTCAAATGCTCAAAGGCTGAGGTACTTACTGTTTGGGGCAGGGGAGGTCAGACGTGGATCTTAGAACTAAAAAATTCCTTTTCAGTGAGCTCCCTCTTCTGTTTCCCCTGCTTAAGATCCCCAATTGCTGCAGTGCCTACACCATCCTGATCACTCAGGCCCTCTCTATCTAGGCTGCTCCTGTGTATTTTATTTTATTTTAATTTAATTTTATTTTTTGCCCTGATGCTCTGATAGCCTCTACCTTTAAACCTCACTTATAATAATGCCCTGAAACCCAAATCTGTGGGAAGCTTCTTCTACTAGAAGACGTAAGTCCCTTAAGGCAGCTTCCTCTCTCTTTATCTTAAGTTAATTGGTTTCCTTGACTCTGTAGCTTTGCCTTATGAGTCGCAAGATAGCACTTAATAGTAATATATGTTATGTCCTTGGGATGCTTTAGCTTAGCTTCTCTATGGTGGTTAACAACGAGGAGACCACTCTAGTCCACATCCCTCTTAAGCAGCAGGAGCCCACTTGTCCTTGAGTTGTGCTACAAGACCCTTGAATGCACACCTGCCTTTTGGATTCATGTCTGAGTTGCTCCAGCTTATCATGCTTGAGTCCTTGGTCCTAACTAAGGAAGTTTTTGTCTATCATTGGGATGGGCATGAAGCTGAGTTCTCTTTGAGGTTATAGAAGCCACATTAGAAGCTTCCTATGCAGAGTGTGTTTTCGGGAGCTCGATTTTCTGATGTTTCCCAAACAATCACTAAGTAAAGCTTAGATTCTCGTGAAAGGTAATGTGTCCTTGTCACAGAAATGTTAATGCATTTTCCCCATGTTGAATATGATGTTGGACATGGGAGCCTCCTTTCTACTCTGAACTCTTAAGGAAACTTTCTTAACGTATGTGATTTGTGCTTGCTCTAGCACACACACATGAAAACAACATGCCCGTATGCATGCGTGTATCTACACATACATAGATACACACATAGATACATGTACTGTCCCCGCTGAGCTCAACGGGATTCCTCAATTGGACTCCTGAGGCAGCAGGCCGGCTCGGCCCATCAGGTGTTTAGGACCAGAGACAGCTCTAAGGAACAAAGACAGAACTGGTAGCCCAGAATTCATAAGGAACCTTTAATCCGCTTTCCTGCCTGGAGCCCTTGCTGCAGGGGCTTGTTTACAGACTGAGATGTTTTTTCCCTGTTCTCACTTCTATGCTAAAAGACATAAGATTGTTTTGTCTTAGGTATAAATATCCCGATTCACTAAGTAAAGAACACACCTTGATAAGAATCTACTTGGCGTCTGTGTCTTTCCTTACTAACTGCTTGCTCCCACAGATAATTGTTCGTCCCAGTCCTAGAGCACCCACTGGGAGACAACAGATACACATGGATGCCCACACACATTCACACAGAGATGTATATACACTTGCACATACCTGCATATATACATGTGCATACACACACACACACACACACACACACACACACACACACACACACACACAAAATTATTGATGCCGGGATATTGTCATCAGTAACAAAAGCTTTGAAATAAACCCAACTCTAAACTAGCTCAAGGCTCCTTTATTGTCATGGTTTCTCATTGATGCCATTTCTTCACTGGAGGAAGACTTTAAGTGCCTCTCCCACCTCTAGGACAACCAGGAAGAAATTTGAAAGTTAAGGTATCTAGGGTTAATAATAACAGTTTTACTTAAAGCTCTTCTAAATACACACATCCAAGCAGCCTGCAGAACGTAAGAGGAACATGTTTGGTAGTGGTTCAAGTGACGAATATCTCCCTTAGGGTTGGGTATTTGAATACTCAGTCCCCAGCTGGTGACAAAGTTTGGGGAGGTTATGGATCCTTTAGAAAGTGGAGCCTTGCTGGAGGAACGATGTCACTGGCGGTGTTGCAGGGCTTTGCAGGCTCATAGGCTCATCCCACTTCCAGTTTGCTCTGTTTCCTAGGAGTGTGGAAGTACAATCAGCAAGCTTTGGCTCTGGTTTCCCACTGCCAGGGCTTTCTCTCCAGTGTAGAACCTCCCTCCCTCTGGAACTCTGAGAGATAGGATGCTTAAGACAAGGAAAATGGCTTTTTCTTTGATGCTTTTACACAGAGCATGTTTAGGGTTAGACAGATGGCTCAGGCAGTAAATCACTTGAGCAAGAGTGAGGCCTGAGGTGGATCTCCAGGACCTGTGCAAAAGTCAGGTGGAGATGGAACCCTTGAAGCAAGCAGGCTAGTTAGACCTCTGAGTACAGGAAGGGGCCCTGTGACAGTATATAAGCAGGTTAGTTAGACCTCTGAGTACAGGAAGCGGCCCTGTGACAGTATATAAGCAGGTTAGTTAGACCTCTGAGTACAGGAAGCGGCCCTGTGACAGTATATAATGTGAACTTCATCAGGGAAGGTAGCAACCTTAGGCTTCCATGGATGTATGCATACATACACATACAAACATACACATAAGTGAGCATCCCCTAGAACATGGCCGCACACATGCATGTGCACCACAGGCACGCACATACATACAATCAAAACAAAAAACACACATTTTGCTAAAGTTGGAGATGGGTATATTTTATGCTCATTTTTCATCTCCCAAGTCATTTTCCCTTTTCCCTTTCCTGTCACCTGGCCTCTGCGATTCTCCGGTCCCCAACTTCTACTCTGTTATTGCAGAGCAGCGTCACAGAAGCATCTCATTTTTTTTTTTTAAGAGCAGAATTTGGGGCTTGACACAGAGGAAGGGATCCAGAGACTGCAGAGAGAATTTAATTAGGTAGATGGGATTTGAGAAGCAGGAGCTTTTCTAGGACACCTGGCTCACCCTTCTGTGTAATGGGAGTTGTCACTAGCCTCTTGCTGGCAGCTGAGGCATCAGGATGTGGGTGTCACTTCTCATCTGAATTAAACACTGCCTGCAGTGTGACAACTCAGGCAAGCAGAAGCTGCTGGGTGCTCAGCTGAAGGGCTTTTAGCTGAGGTTCTTTCCAACCCAGTCAGAGGGGCTCTGACTTTGCGGAGAAATGTCAGGCTTAGGAGAAAAGAGAATATTCCTAAACTCCAAGTCCTTAGACAGTCTGTTGAGCAGAAGGGCTTCACTTCTGGCCACACTAAGGCAGTCAGGTAGAGAAAGGAAAGGAGGGTGCAGCTCGGCTCTTCAGCTGGTTGTGGGCAAGTGGGTAGCTTAAGTCCTAGTCTCACCCATGGCTAGCCAAGGGCTATAGAAACTCATTAGCACACTCAGAAATGCGTACTGGACACTTGGGAGGCAGACGCAGGTGGATTTCTGAGTTCCTGGACAGCCTGATCTACAGAGTGAGTTCCAGGACAGCCAAGGCTATACAGAGAAACCCTGTCTCAAAAAACAAAAAACAAAACAAAGCAAAAAAAACAAAAAACAAAAAACAAACAAACAAACAAACAAAAAAACCAAACCAAAAAAAAAAAAAAAAAAAAAAAAAAAAAAAAAAAAAGAAAGAAAGAAAGAAAGAAAGAACGAAAGAAAGAAAGAAATGCATACTGGATGCCCACTGAAAGGGCATTGTTACAGGGATAATAAGAGCAAGGTGCTCACCATTAGGCAAAGTCCCTATCCTTGTGACACTTGCTTATCAAAGGAGAAAAGCAACTACAATGGCCTGATATGTGGTCAAAATGCCATGAAATGGTCGGAGGACAGTGATGGAAACAGTAGAATTAAATGTCAGGTGATGAAGATTACTGTGTTCCTGACACAGCACAGTGGACAATGACCTCACTGAACTCTGAGCAGCAATAAGAACTAATGGTTTGATTTTGCTGACATCGAAACTGAGGCAGTTCCTGAAGTCGCATTAGCTAGTTAGGTACAACACGACCCGTGGAATTCTGGTAATGAGCCTCTGGCTCAGTGCTGGCACCAAAATAATGATGTTGCTATTGATAAATCTGTATATATCACAATACTGCTGACTCCCTATGAAGGCTCCTGGAAGTAAATATTCTATGTATTTAACCAACATTGCGTCCAGAACTATGGTAGAAACAAGACACAGGCAGGGAAATATCTGAGGCTATTTTTGCTTTTCCCCAGCTTTCCATCTCGACTGCGCAGTTCTGTCACAGGCAAATGTTAGGTTCTGGTGTTGCTTTAGTTATTTTAAAGCTTATTTTAGTCATTTTAAAATTAAGTTCCACATCTTACATTATATGGAGGGAGGCAATTGGAAGCAAGGGGTAATGAGGTTTCCTGTGGTCAGAAATGACATCTGGGCTTGAGCAATGTCGGGAGAGGGAGAAATGTGGAGGGCTGTTGGGAACCACAAGAGGGTAAAACAGTTGGGGTGACTTGTTTGCAAAAATTAATGAAGCTTTAGCAAAAAAATTGGAAGCAACCCAAGTGTCCGTCAACAGGATAATGGCCAAATAAATGATAGAATGTTCTCCCAGTGGGGTGATAGTCAGTGATCAAGAGGTGGACCTACTGACACACAAGGCAACATGGATGGATCCCAAGTGTGCTGTGTAGAGTGAAAGGACACATAGACAGAAAAGTGCATGCTGCCCGATTCCATCTGCTTGCAACTCAAAACATAGGCAGGGTAACGATTGGGGCAAAAGTAAGAAAGATGAACCACTGGTTGGTCACTGCAGAGATAACTGGAAATGACCATAAGGAAACCTTCTAAAGGAGACCCGGATCATGTACCCAGACCTTGGGAGGGTTAGATAAGGCGATCAGAAGTTCAAGGTTACCCTCAGCGACTCAGGGAGTTCAAGGCCAGCCTTTGCTGTTTGACTTCGTCTCAAAACAAAACAAAACAAGACAGAAAATAAATAAAAATCAAGAAGCATTCTGAGATATTGAACTGCTCAAATCCTCGATCTACATGGTGTTTGTGCATGTGTGTGTGTGTGTGTGTGTGTGTGTGTGTGCATTTTAAAAAGGCCCTTGAGCTTTGAACTTGGTTTTTTCCATTTGACCATATACAAATTAGAATGGACTAGATTAAGCAGAACTAGGGGAAAGATTTAAGGGTAAATACCAGAGATAGTTCAGGTCATATAATATGTCATATATAATACATATTACAGTTATATCTCTGCCTTGTGGCTATTGTAACTAAGAATCTGCAAATGTTAAATGTGTAAAAGCTCGCTTTTGTTGTTTGTCTACTTGTTTTAGATGGAGTTGCACTATGTAGTCCTAGCTGGCCTGAAACTCACTGTCTAGCCCAAGGTTGGCCTTAAACTCAGAGTCTAACTGCCTACCTCTGCCTCCCAAGTGATGGGATTAAAAGGCCAGCTACTTGACTTATTTTTCACATGATTGTGGAAACTGAAGATTCTTCTGTTAGAATGTGTAACTGATTTTCATGTGGCTTTCATGGCAAGATAGCATCTTTCAATGTAAGAGTGCTTCTGCTTATTGGCAGATATCTTATACTTTTTCTATTGCAGAAACAGCTCCATAGAACACACTCTGGGGACACACATGTATTGTTATTAGGATAGCTCTAAGGTATAGATTTTCCTGATGATAGTTAAATTAATAATATAGCTCTATGATTGAAGGAATATGAACTGCTCCACCATAGGCATAGTTGCTTGAATATTTGATTCCTAGTTGGTGGCAATTTTGGGGAGATTATAGAAACCTTAGGTGGCATAGCCTAGCTGGAGGAAGTATGTTACCAGGGGTGGGCTTTGAGGGTTCATAGCCTTTCTCTTCTAGTTCAATCTCTTTATTTAGTTCTTGTGCTTGATGATGTAATCTCCCTGCTTTCAACCCCAGCTACCTGCTCCCCTTATGGACTCTCCTTTCAGAAGCATAAGGTAAAATAAACTCCTCTATAAGTCAATTTTGTTCATGGTACTGCTTCATAGTAATGAAAAGTAACTGTCACATGTACTTAATATCACCTTCAAATACTGTCAGCCATCTTGGTATACATGAAAGCATATTGAAATTATGAAGCTTTCTGCTTCACAAATGCTATATTTTGTAAGCCTTCTTCTGTACATGGATCCTTCAAAAGAAGTGGAAGGCAAAGTTGATGGGTTAGGAAAGAGGGCAATTGTCTGCATCCTTGAATTTCTGTGTACTCGAAGATGCAGAACCAAGTGAGAGACAAGGTCAACCAAATGAAAGGACAAGGGCCACTTGAGACAAGGCGAAATCTATCTTTGTGTTTTACTGCAAACAGTCTATTCTTTAATTATATAAAGAATAGACTGAAAAAAGAAAGAGAGAAAGAAAGGAAAGAAAGAAGGAAAAAAAGGAAGGAAGAAAGAAAGAAAGGAAGGAGGGATGGAAGGAGGGAAGGAAGGAAGGAAGGAAGGAAGGGGGAGGGAGGGAGGGAAGGAAGGAAGGAAGGAAAGAAGGAAAGAAGGAAGGAGGGAGGGAGGGATGGAAGGAAAGAAGAAAGGAAGGAAGGAAGGAAAGAAGGAGGGAGGGAGGAAGGGAGGGAAGGAAGGAAGAAAGGAAGGAAGGAAGGAAGGAGGGAGGGAGGGAAGGAAGGAAGAAAGGAAGGAAGGAAGGAAGGGAGGAAGGAAGGAAGGAAGGGAGGGAGGAAGGAAGGG
>NW_022196906.1:106866967-106873782 GCF_008632895.1 Mastomys coucha | reverse complement strand
ACACACACACACACACACACACACACACACACACACACCTTCAGAGATTTACATACATCATTTAATTACTGAAAGTCATCACTCTTGGTTTGGGGCATTTGCTACTTGTCCCTCTGTGTCCTGGGGTCTTGGATGGGCAAGCCAGAAGTTTCCCCAAGGAATTTTCTCCAAGTAATTCTATTTTCACCTGTCATGGTCCCTTGGGTTTGAGGATTGCTGAGTTGTGTCTCTCACTGTTCTTTCCACTAACAATTTTTCTTGGTATTTTACATCAAGTACTGCTCTAAATATTGCCTCCTAGCCCCAGGCTTCCCAAAGAGAATGGATCCAACTGCCTGGGAGGCTGTGCTCCCAGGGGATCCAGTCTGCCAATCACTCAGCAAGCAGAGATCTAGACTAGTCTTCAGAGGTGGGATGAAGAGAACAGAGCCAACACTCCAAACACCAGTCTCTAAAGACTTCTCTATTTTTTGTCAGTTTTCCAATAAAGTTTTAAAAACTATTTAAATAAACTTTGAATGTTGAAAGGGCAAGGTGTGTGTCATAGAAACAAAATATTTATGGAAAAATAAGCCATTAAAGGAACACTCAGGTATAATTAGAAATAGGTGTGGATACACACACACACACACATATTTCTCTCTGTCTCTCTGTCTCTGTCTCTCTCTCTTACACACACACCAAAATATTTGTATACATCACTCAATTGTCAAAATTCATCATTGTTAGTTTCATATGTGTGTATCTGTGTATGTCTGTGTCTGTATGCATGTTTGTGAATTTATTTATTTAAAGCTGTTGTTAATGTCCACAAGATGAGATAGAAGACAATCTAAATAACTCAGCCTGCCTGCTTTCCTCTCTATTTCTATTTCAGAAGGATGCCTGTTTCTGACTTGTTCACAGCTCTGTCATTTTATCCTTATGGAGTATTAGCTCTCATGCCCAACCCCCACCCCCACCCAGGCACTCTTCTACACATGTTTCAAACCTTTCCATTATCTACTTATTACTGATAGTATTTCTGATGTTAATAAGAAAACATAGACTCAAGGAAACTATAGGTCAGTCACTCCCTGTATTCACCTAAGTATTAACATTCCTTTCTCTGACCCTATCTTCTACATGCTCCTAAAAATGATCCATGGTATACTATTTAACCTGTATTATCTGATCTGAAGACACTTTGCACGTTGGTGGACATGGTGCTTCCTTGCATCCTTGTTGAGACCCCTCCATCCCCTCCATCTTACAGGTCATCAAGAGGACGCAGAAAGTACATCACCCTTTCTTTTTCAATTCTTCATCAGTTTGGTGCAGAGGCTGATCACCCACATGGGGAACTGATATAGGGACTCTCAGCAGCTTTTGTGCCAAGGAAGCCATTCTGAACGTGTGCAGCTTAGGCTTGGGGATTCCTGTTTCTTGTTTTCCTCCTCTTCTCTCTTCCTTCCCTTCCTCTCTGTTTGGTTACTCCTCCTCTTCCTCCTCTTCCTCCTCTTCCTCCTCTTCCTCCTCTTCCTCCTCTTCCTCCTCTTCCTCCTCTTCCTCCTCCTCTTCATTTATCATTTTCATTCTCCCCTTCTTCTGCTGTCTCTCCATTGCCTCCTTATTATAATTCTCCTCCCCTTCCTTCTTCTCTGTGTCTGCTGCTGCTGCTGCTCTTCTTTTTCCTCATCCTTCTACTCATCCTCCCCCTGCTCCTCCTCCTTCTCCTCCTCTTATCAGATTTCCTGAAAGGAAAAAAAACACCTGTTTCCTGAGTAGAGAGCTATTGCTATTGCTTTTAGTGGTGGAGCAACACTGGTCTCTCCAAACTTCTCCTCTGACCTCTCTTCAGTTAACCTCCAGGTTAATCTTCCATTGTCTATTGCCAGGAACTTTACTGCATATTTGTACTCAGAGTCACAAAAACATGTGTATATTTATGTAACTTTAATTCACATAAATATGATTATTTATTGCATTTTATTTTCTGAAGTTTGCCTTTTTAACCTTTATGATGCATGACCAAATCACTCATAATGACTGAATTGCTTTAGGAACTGAGCAGGTCCAAAACATGCAAATAGGAGTTGGAAGGATGGGTCAGCAGTTAAAGGCATTTATTTTCTAGCAAAGGAACCAGGGTTAGTTCCCATCACCCACCTGGCAGCCAACTGTCTATGACTCTAGTTCCTCTTCTGACCCTTGTGATCACTGCATGTGTGTGGTACATATACATTCAAAGAGGCAACACACCCATGTAAGTAAAATAAAAACAAATAAGTCTTTAAAATAAAGTAAATTTAACTTGCACAAAAGTTTCAGTGTGTTCTACACTAGAAAAATCACAATGCAAAATAATTCCAAAAGGTTAAAATGAAAGGAATTAGTAAATGTTTTCTAGACACATTAAAAAGTTAGGGACTGTAATCCTAACATCATCCTATGTGTCCCTGGTGGGAGATAAACTGTGATGTGTCCACTCTGAATTCCTGATATTGGTAATGATTCTGTGTTTATAAAATAGATGCTTGAATTCTTAGATGCACACACTAAAGAGCACTCAGAGATGAAGAATTTACCCTCAAGTGTTTGGGGGTCAGGGAGAAAGGCATAGTTAAATGGTATAAAATATGATCAATTGCTGTATACAGGTTATATGTGAGTTATTTGAACCTTAATTGCAACTTTTCCTTAGGTGTCTAATTTTACCCAAATAGTTTTTAAAGATAACAAAAATAAATTAAAATTATAAAAGAGTGTCTTACAGTATCTTATATCACAGGCTTGTGAAAGGGTTTCATTTGTTCTGCTGCACACACCCATCCCCCTTGGTCAACTAGAGTAAGGGTCTATTCCTGGCTAGGTAGGTCATTGTTCATAGAGGTGACCCACAGGAATCATAACTTTCTAAGCTGACTCAGGTGACTGGGTAGCTTCAGGAAAGGCTTCTTAAACTCTCTAAGGAAGTGACTTTTAGTCATCCAAAAGCAACTTAAAGATAAGTCATGGTTTGAAGATTTTTGAGGATAAAGCACAGAGTCAAGGGTTTAATATTTGATGAGTTTGCACACGTATCATGTGTGTAACTGATCTCAGTGTCCCGGCTGTTATTCCTCGTTAGATATGCACCATCAATGTATTCATCACTAACAGACAAAAAAGACATTTGTATTTATTTCATTTTTCTTTATTCTCAAATGCATCACAGAGTACTTTTGAAAATTCACTGTCTCACTAGTGAAAATGTGAGAGTGTACAAATAGTGAAAATGTGAGAGTGTACAAATAGGGTTGAATAACTTATTGTATGTGTAGCCCAATACTGAGAAGCCCAGGTGATTTGTTGTGGCCCTTTCCAAACACCCTTCCCTCCCAGCTCTGCAGACTTTAGCTGTGTTTTGGCATCAAATGCTATATGTGACTTTTTCTATTTTACACTTTAGTGGAATGACCCATAGCAGGAGTATCCAAAGTCGTATTTGGTGTATAACTCATCTTTTTTTATATATATTATCTTCATAAGACATTGTCTCCTTCCTCCTCAACCTGCCCTAACTAGGCTAAAACTCAATGTGAAGGACTGGCTGGGTGCACACTCATAGCAATGCCCCTGCCGTAGCTTCTCCAGTATGGTGACTATACACATGAGTCGTTAAGCCCAGCTAACTGATCTTTCAACATTCAGTTGAAGTTGATTTAAAAATTTCATGATTGGATAATGTTCCATCATTATTGTCCTTTAAGATGATGGTTCTTGTGTGCTTGCTGGTTTGTTGCTGATTAATAATTCTATAAATAGTTCTCTACGTTATGTATGTATATACATAGGAATGTTTGTGTAACATTCAAAATATATTCTTAAAATATTGAAATATACAGTCATTGTCTAAAAATGTTGCATTATTTCATGCTCCTACTAAATTTTAATTATTAAAAATACATTACTTCCACCAATTATATTCTAACTAGATTGTCTCACCAGTTTTTAATTGATTTTTCATATTGTATGTATGTATGTATGTATGTATGTATATAGTATGCATGTATGTTTGTATGTATGTATTTGTGGGGAAAAAGAGCAGGGCTGTGTACCATGGCAGGCCTGTAGAGGTCTGAGCAAAATCTGCAGGAGTTGTTTCTCTCCTTCCATGTAAGGGTCCAAGGCCCTGAACTCAAGTCATCAGGCAGCAGGCAGCTCTACCCTCTCACATCTCTCATTGACCCATGTGATTGATTTTTGAAGTAAAGTCTTTTTTTGATTTGGAAGTGTTCTTTGAAGCAAGGCAGGGTTCTCACCGACCTTTTCTGGGTCACAGACCTGAGAGGGCATTACTTCGTAATTAAGAACTCTTTCTGTATTCTAAGCTTAGTTTTCTACATGGTTGAAGAACAACACAACTCCATGTGGTGCACTCGTATGTATGGGAAGACGATGTTCAGAAGTCAGGGCGTACTTTCTCCTTTCACACTGTGGGGTCTGAGGACCAAATTCAGGTTGCCAAGCTCGGCAGAAAGGCACCTTTTACCAGCTGAGCGTTTTTTTCTAGCCCGGCCTTCTCCCTAATTTCATGTTCCATGTTGTGGGCATGTGTGTGAATGCATACATTAGGGGTGTGCATGTGTGTGTGTGTGTGTGTGTGTGTGTATCTGCACACATGCATGTGGAGGCCTGAAGTAGAAGTCAAGAGGCATCCCCATCACCTTCCCACCTTACTCACTGAGGCAGCATCTCTCAGCCCATCCAAGGTCTCTCCCAGATGGCTAGTGTCACTTGCCGGTTTGCTCTGGGAGTCACTTGTCTCTGCTTTCCCAGGCTGTAGTTACAGGTAGGCTCCGTTCCCACCCAGTGTTTTACATGGATTCTGAGGTTCTGAACGGAGGTCCCCATGCTTGGCAGCAAACCCTTTAACCACGCTGAGCCCTCTTGCTGACCAAAGTCTCCTATTAAGCAGAAGGAGCTTGTCAAGGGTCTCAAGTGTCTTCAGCTTTCCAGACCCACAGTTCATCTGTGTATTATTTAGTTCTGTTTTCAGACCCACAGTTCATCTGTGTATTATTTAGTTCTGTTTTGTCTGTACAGCCTTTGTGTGTTTGCAGATTTTAGACATTTGTGGTGCAAACACTTCTTAACTTGGCCTTGACTCATTTTAATTACAATTTCACCAGTCCAACTTCTTCCTTTATGCTTCCACGGTGTCCAACAATGACGGTTACTGAACTTCCTTCCAAGGTTGATCCACACTAGTCTCTCCCTTTACAACTGTTCCTCATCCATTGCCATTAATACCAAGACTATGAGGCAATACTTTAAATTATTTAAAACTCT
Source organism: Mastomys coucha (assembly GCF_008632895.1). Taxonomy (NCBI): domain Eukaryota; kingdom Metazoa; phylum Chordata; class Mammalia; order Rodentia; family Muridae; genus Mastomys; species Mastomys coucha. Next base: position 106,868,469 of record NW_022196906.1, on the reverse strand, counting down.
CTTCCTTATTTTTAATATACCTCCCACTATTGATGCATACTGTAGTCACTATGTGTTCATTTTATAATTCCACCATTCCAGTTAAATTGTATACTAAAACTTTTATTGTAGGAAAGATCTTTGCTCTTCCTCTGTTTACCAACTTATGTGAGTGTAGGTTGTGCGTTCAATGGGCTGCAATCCATTGGAGTCTTTGTGTTCTCATTTCCTAAAACTTTGAAAAAATGTATTTGTTTTATTATTTGAAAGATTTGTCCAGTGGCCCGTTCAGATGATCTTCGTTCATTTTGGGGAGGACAGAGGACTTTTATGAGGCACAATCTCATGGAGCCCACTTTAGTCTTTCATTCACTGCCCAGCTAAGGTTGACTTGAACTCCTGACTTTCTGCCCCTATCATGTGAGTGCTGGGATGACAGGCATGAGCCATACCTGTCTTGCTCCTTACTCCTTTTACATGCCTTCATTATAACTCTTGACTAGTTTTAGATGTTCAAAATTCATCTTTTACTCTCTCTGTCCCAGTGTTCAAATTAGCCATTTCTCTATGTGGCTGTAGGTAACTTAGCTTCTAGAAGGTTGATATACCTTATATATTATATAATTATGTATATATATACACATACACATATACACAAATATTTTATTAGAAGTTATATAACTGTTATATATATATGTATATATATATATATAATTCTATATATACCCAATAGTTTAAAAAACACAAGTTTTGTGTTTGTTGCTGTGACAATATTCTGAAAAAAATAATCAACATGATGCATAAAAGAGCTTATTTACTTCACAATACCAGGTACAGCTTGCCCATCACTTCATAAAAGTCAGTGCAGGGCTCAACCAGCTGGTCACATCCCACTCACAGTCAAGAGCAGAGAGAAATGAATATATATACTCAGTGCTACCTGTTGCTTGCTTCATGTGTCTGCTCAGCCATTTCTTCACTCTTAAACAGTTCAGGAGCCATCCCCCAAAATGGTGTCACCTACATTCAGGGTGCATCATCATTCTTCCATTTACAACCAAGACAGTTCTCTATAGGCATGTCCACAGGCTAGCCTGATCTAGGCATGTCCACAGGCTAGCCTGATCTAGGCATGTCCACAGGCTAGCCTGATCTAGGCATGTCCACAGGCTAGCCTGATCTAGGCATGTCCACAGGCTAACCTGATCTAGACATGTCCACAGGCTAACCTGATCTAGGCATGTCCACAGGCTAACCTGATCTAGGCATGTCCACAGGCTAACCTGATCTAGGCATGTCCACAGGCTAACCTGATCTAGGCATGTCCACAGGCTAACCTGATCTAGGCATGTCCACAGGCTAGCCTGATCTAGGCATGTCCACAGGCTAACCTGATCTAGGCATGCCTACCACCTAACCTGATCTAGGCATGTCCACAGGCTAGCCTGATCTAGACATGTCCACAGGCTAACCTGATCTAGACATGTCCACAGGCTAACCTGATCTAGGCATGTCCACAGGCT